>NC_082723.1:2188017-2278017 GCF_030144855.1 Hypanus sabinus
CATTCTGTTGTGGCTGACGGCCGCCGTGAGCTTTCTGACCACCCAGGAACCGTGCATTACGACGGCAATTACACCAACTCTGCCTACGTCGCCACTGAAGCCGGCTACATGCTCATGTACCTGAGTTCCTGCACGAACACCTGCATTTATACAGCGACCCAGGCTAAGTTTAGAGAAGAAATGCGGCGGGTGTTAAAATCTCCTTGGAATTTGTTTTTAATATTGATTAAAAAACACAGTTAAAGCAAAGTACACGTTCCTAAAGATCAAAAGTTCATTAACAACTAATTCTCCGCTTTGAGCATTCGTCATTGGGTCGCGATGTGCATCTTGGTTTTATGTGGTTAAGTATAATGGGTCTCGCTATTAAATTGACTTGGAATAAAATGACACAACTCCATTTCCGTGCAGGAGCGTCCTTGCTAGCCTTGACGTCATCAGCAATCCCGGTATCCGATCACACAGTTGATTTCATTCACTCCTTCCGTTTCGCAGCTGCGTTGACACTCAGGGATCATTTGGCCGCAGGGTAACTCGGGTAAGACTGGAGCCATCGCAATAACTTTTATACTGACAGTGGAGATTCGCTGCGGTCAGCGCTGTGACCGAGCAACCATCTTGTAGATTGCAGCGGGGGATCGATATTGCACAGGTTCTGCCCCAGCTCGACTATGGCGAACTAAGTTAATCCCCGGAGCCATAACGCAGCCGGTTTCCCTCGCTACTTTCGTAAACCAAAGGCTATCCATACACTTTTCCATTATTTTATTATCACCGGCATCCTGCACGTCTGCTGTAGACATAACCACGCAGCACGAGGCGAATCCAGCATGTCTTCAGGCCTGTGTCTGCATGTGCCTGTAGTTTTATCCACTGCTGACGTAGGGAAAGAAAAAGTTGTTGGCTATCTTTACAATATACACCTCCTCCTAATTGTATAAACTTCTACAAGGACCCTTCAATTTATTTTCTGTATCAATCAATCAAACTTCTCCTTATAGTTTATTCCCTTCCCCACAGTCCAGAAACAATCTGGTGAATTTTGATCTACCATCGCTCGAAGCCTTGTTGGTCAATGCGAGTATACCAAAAACCCCTTGTACTGTCCACTTATCTCACTGCATTCAGAGAGGTATGACCGAGCATTGCAAGGTTACAACGAAAAGGAACCCGACAAAGGTCTTTATGTCCTGCCAGAATTTTATTTCACGAAGTGCATTAAGTCAGAAATTGTTTCACATACTGTTTTGCAAACAATAAGGGATCCAGCAGCAAATCTGCACTCGCCGCTTATTGCCGGCGTCCGGGAAGGGAGAAACACACGCACACTATCATTTGCATCCATTTACCGAGTTAGTATTGTAACTAGTTTACCAACTCATCTCGACGTCCTTGTATCTGCCATGGGAGCATTCTTAGAAACATTACGGAAGCCCATCCAAACTCCCTCTACCTTCCTGCTTCGTTAAATTGCCGAGATTATTCCTTTAAAATCACAGTCATACTTCTGAGACATGACGTCCCCGTCACAAAACACCACTAACTAATTATTCGCTTAGATGAACTACCTTCCGGGCTGTATATACATCAATTTTGTTATCCAGAATTTCCCCCATAACATCCCCACGCCGATATGAAGAGAACTGATCTCAATATTCAAGAAATGAAGTGATAAGGGGAACTCTGTGGAATCCGTGAAGACGGGAGAAAAATACATTTATGAGCCACAAATTGTAAACGGAGTTTAGGGGATAAATTGAAGACAGATGTTTGCATGACTAACAGCACAGCTTAATCGAGAAGCTGGGTTTATAATTTTACGCACTTGTATTGAAATCACTCCAAAGTCCCGTCCAAATCAGTCCCATGACCCAGAGTTCAGCGCTTTTTCAGTCATTTCTGCTTGGCCCTCCCTCCACCGTGGACGTCCATCCTTCAGCTACCTGAGGCGAAAATTCCGCAGTAACAGCCGTCCGCTCAGTAGCCTGTCTTTTCCTTCCATTATTGCGCATTGTCTCAGTGGAAAACTGGGCGAGATACGCTTCCCGACAAAAACTCACCACCGAAATTCTCCAAGCCATATGATAAAGGACACGTAACTGAAAGTGTTCCAGGAAAACGAAACGGGGCAAATAGAGCATAGCCTCCTGGGTAATAACTGAGAAAACACTGTGAACATTAGGGGAAATCCGGCTAGACATATGAAATACAAGCAGAAGCTATTCCTTAATGAGATTATTATGGCTAATATTTTCCCACGAAGTTTTTCCTTTTTCCATATATATATATATATATATATATAAAGAGAATATTATGAAATATTTCAAAGACTGAGCCTCCGCGGAACCTCGGGTGAAATGTTGCAAACTTACACTACATTTGCTGAAGGGTATTCTCCCCGTCACAGTTCCAACTTATCCCGTTTGTTATCTCCTCACTTCCGGAAAATTCCCTCTGTGTACTTTCTTGTGTATCCTGTCTTCAGTGTGGAAAAGGTTGACTCAGTTCATTTCTGAGTCTCCATGGTTCTCCTCAGCCCCGCCCTCCTGCATTCATTTCACACCGTCATACTTCGCTTTTGAAGCTATATTCCATTCTTACAGTCTCCATGCCTCTGCTGTACTTTTCCAATATTGGAAGTTACTCCACACGGGCTTCTCTGAAGTTCCGTCCCTCTGCTAATGAAGAGAAATTCCTTTTTTTCATTTCAATTCGAATTCAGTACGATGAGATTGATCTGGTCTTCATGCTGTTCAATTTCTCTTCAGGTTGGAACTAATGTGGAACTTCTCTGTCACTCAGGCACTGGGTCCTCGGTCAACGTGAAAGCTCACCCCACCTTCTGAACGTCGCTCGCAACCCATTTCGAACAAACGGCTCTCCCATCAGATCCTATGCTTCGACCGGTTCTCTGCAGCGTCATCTCTCCCCATCCCCCGCAGAACAAAACCCAAGCCCAACCTTAGCGTCCGTCACCAGAGAAACATCCCCTTAATTCAACCATCCGAATTGGATGGCGCACATGTCTCCTCATCTCTTATGTTCAACCACAAGCCAAACGAGCTGAAAACAAGCTGAAAACAGAACTGCCAATATTAAACACATGCAGCATAACGGTAAAACTAGAAACCAGAGTATTACACTCTCCACACAACAAAATAGTCATTTCCTCATGACTTCGAAATAATTTGTCATTTCAGATGAATAACACCGCTTTCAGTGGAATTTCGTGACGTCAGTAATGCCAATCCATTTGTAAAGTGTAGTGACATATCTCCCGAGTGGGATATTCGTAACACTCTGTTCTCCTGGTGCTTCATAGGCAGGCATACCTGGGGGTCTCCTGATTCTTTGAGACCTCCTTGACCCATCAACTATTCCCTCAGTTTCAGACACTCTTTGGGACACCTCTAGTGTACATGACGAGGATTCCTCCGGTCTATCCCTCGTGCCTTCCTGCAAACCGGATCCCTCTTCTCAGCTTCATGCACAGTTACAGTGGAGCCTACAACCCCTTTTTGTTCCAGCTGCAAGCCTGCCTGAGCACTGCTAATACCCCCCACCCCACCACACCCAGGATACCTGCCTCAGTGTGGGAAATGTTGGGAATCTCTTCCTCACATTTTGGAGAGTTGGCGAAAGGCAGCATATCTCACAACCCCTTTTCCTCATCCTCCGAGTCCTTTTGTCTCTCCATGGCGCCGCAGAGTCCTCTTACTAGGTGCAGGGACCAGGTCAACCTTTGGGTTAACATGCACCTCTTGCTCCAGAGGTACAGGGTGCTTCTGATGCAGAATCATAATAGTGCGTAACTTCCAGCTGTTCCAACGTATGCTTCGCAGGTAGCCCCAGATTCTTTAGGAGTACTCGGTCTCCAGACATGTGTTAGGAGATCCTTACTTCTTGATCATACCTCCTCTTATTTCTTTGATTCTGCTTGGTAGCCGAGACCTCAGCTAATTCATAAGACTTTTTCAGCTCCCTTCTCATATCGGACACCTACTTCAGATAAGTCTTCTGAGGGAGATCTTCCTTGCCAATCTCAAAACAGAGGTTAACGGGCAAACTGTTCTCGCGCCCGTACCCTACCATAACTTTCCTGTCTCACCGGAAAGTACCGAAGGAGAACTCCACAACTAACAAACTCTAATCCATCTACACCATTTGTTCCAAGGAGATGCCAATTGATATTTGTGAAATTAAAATTTCCCACCATGAAAACTGGTATTTTCGTACCTTCCACGATCTGTTTCCCTATCTGCTCCTCGATATCCTGGGCTGCCTATAAAAAACAACCAGTACAGTTATTGAGCCCTTCCTGTTCCTAACGTCCACCGCCGAGTCTCCGTAGACAATCTCTCCATGACGCTCACCTTTTCTGCAGCCTTGACACTATTTCTGGTCAACAGCGCCACGCCCCCCCTCCTTTTTGCCTCCCTCCCTGTCCTTTACCCGGCACTTTCCTGTCCTTGAGCCATCCAACTCTCTGTAATGACCACTACATCGCAGCTCCAAGTTCTGATCCATGCCCTAAGCTCAACCGCTTCGTTCACAATACTTCATGCGTTAAAACAGACACATCTCAAACCTTTGGTATGAGCGCGTCCGTTCTCTATCACCTGCCTATCCTCCCTCCAAGCTTCCTCTATTTGTGAACCACCCGCCTCTTCCTTAGTTACCACCCCACAAAAATTCCAGTTTAAACTCTCCCCAGCAGCGTTAGCAGGTATCCAAAACAGGATATTGGTCCCCTCGGGATTCAAGTGCAAACCATCCGTTTTGTACAGATCACACCTGCCCCAGATGATCCAGACATCTGAATCCCTGCCCCCTGATCCAGTCCTTCAGCCACGCGTTTATCCTCCATCTAATTCCATTTCTATACTAACTGTCACGTGGCACAGGCAGTAATACCAAAATTACTATATTTGCGCCCTGCTTCTCAGCCTCCTTCCCAATTACCTGTAGTTTGTTTTCAGGATCTCTTCCATTTTCCTACCTACATCATTGGTACCAATATGTACCACAACCTCTTTGGCTGTTCTCCCTGTTGTCGCAGAATATCGTGGACGCAATCAGAAACATCCCGGAGTCTGACACCTGGGAAGCAATTACAATCCAATTTTCTTTCCTGCGTCCACAGAATCGCATATTTGACCCCCTAACTAGCGAGGCCCCAACCACTACTGCCTTCCTCTTCCCTTCCCTACCCTTCTGAGCTACAGGACTGGAATCTGCGCCAGAGGCACGGACACAGTTGCTTCCCCCAGGTAGACGGCCCCCACCACACCAGTACACAAATAGGAGTACTTATTGTTCAGAGGAACAGCTAGCGGTACTCTCTAGACCTTGATTCTTCCCCTTCCCTCTCCTGTTACCAATTTGTCTGTCTCCCGTGGCCCCGGTGTGAACAATTTCCTTTATCTCCTTTCTATCATCTCCACACTCTGCCTTACAAGACGAACGTCATCGAGCTGCAACTCCAGTTCTCTAACGCCGTCCATTACGAGCTGCAACTCCTCGCACCGGTGCAGATATGGCCGTCTGGGAGGCTGGGAGACTGACATGATCCCTACAATGCACAGGGATCTGGCCTGAACCAGACTGCCTATACTTGGATAAGTCTACTCATATTTCCTGGCCATGCCCGTAATTTCCATTGCCAAAGGAACAGATCTAACAGCACTATTCATTACTCTACCTCGAACAGTCTGCCACCGATGTCCAGTGGGTTTGTAGGTAAGGACAAGGGGACTCTGGCAATGTTATGTGGACGGTAAGATGGGATGAAGGCGCATTTCAGGAAACAGAACCGATTGGACTGAAATCAGCACCAATGATGGAGGAAGGGAAACACTTTCTATGAAGGAGGAGACCATCTCTGGTGTCCCGGAAAGGAAAACCCCAACCTATGAACAGAGATGGCGGGGACAAAGGAACCGGGAAAAGGGAGTGAATAAGCGAAGAAGTTTAGTCAAAATACCCATGCAAATCGGTAGGTTTACAATCAGAAAGTGTGAGTGTGTTTTATGAACCCTGCCATATGGCACAGGCTGTATTTTCCTCGTGTCAGCTATCATCTAAATGTACCACGGCGGATGGTAGGCGATTTTGCAGAGATGGCGAGTGCTGTCGGGGTCGGAGGAGTTTACAGAAGTGGGGAGTGATGTAGGTGTAGGAAGGTGCAACGTTATGCCGAAGAAACCTGACTACCTGACAGCAGACCACTGTCGCTACACAGTATTTCATCTGACACTTTATTGCCTCTTCTCCAAACCTGTCTGAGTCCCTCTCCAGATAACCACTTTACTCTAAGCTACCTGCCCGGTACCTACCGTCAGATCAACTGCTAAGTTGGTAACCAAGCCATCAATTCCCTCGTCCAATCATCGATATCTAACATGAAAAGAATCGGTCTCAATACCGACCCCAGCAGAACGCCATTATTTACCGGCAGCAAACGTAACAGGTATGCGTTGGTCTGTCTCTTTGCCTCCCGCCAGTAAACCAATCTGCAATTCGTGCCAGTACCTTTCTGTAATACCCTAAGCTGCGATCTGAAATTCAAACAAACAATATCCACTGCCTCTCCTTTGTCTGTCCTGCGTATTATTTCTCAGGTAAGATTTCCCCTGAGGAAAATCATGCTGACGTTGGCCTACTTTATTATGCGCTTCCAAGTACCTCGAAAAATCATCGTTAATGTACTCCAAGATCATCCCAACCACCAAGGTCAAACTATGATTCCCTTTCTTCTGCCTCCTTCGCTTCTTAAAGAATGGAGTGATATTTGCAACTTGTAGTTCTCCAGACCCTTTCCCAAATCTAATGATTCTTGAAAGGTCATTACTCATTCTTTAAGAGAAAAATGAGGGGAGACATCTGCACTCAGAGGCGGTGAGATTGTGGAATGGGCTCCCAGAGCAGGTTGCAGGTACTATTTCAACATTTAATTTAAGTTTGGATGGGTTCATGGATGGGAGGGGTATGGGGGAATACGGTCCCGTTGGAGGTTGCTGGAACACGGCACAACCTAGATTGGCCGAATGAAGTTATTCTGTGCTGTAGTTATCTCTGACTCGAATGTCTGCACAAACTCTTCAGTTATCTCTTTCTGAAGCATGGGTTGTTACCATCAATGGTCTCCCTGTCCGGCAGACTTATCTACACTCAGACCTTTCCGTTTGCAATGCACAATTTCATTTTCTCCTTAGTAATAGCGTCTACAGTATACTCACTTTTGGCATTTTCTGTGGAAAAAAAATGGAATAAGCAAACCCTTCCCTCCACTTTGAGTGGAAACTTTGCCTCCTCTCCTTGTTACAAGCTGCATTGCTTCCTCTAAGTAGGGATGCACGTGCTCTGATAATGTTCTGCGCAGTTAGGGTAAGGAATGTAAGGGGGGTGGGGGACAGCGCAGGATGTACAAGATGGTAGATCATGGCTGAAAATGGAGATGGGAAGGGGTGAAGTATAATATCTCTTCTGTTTATGTCTTCTGCATGGAAACCAGGATTCAGCACTCCATGCCGGCATGTGTAACACTAATAAAAGGTACACACCTCTAAAGTTAATTGAAAACACAATCCAGAAATAAAAGAAGTGGTCACTATGGAAGTTTACGTGCACGACTCATGTGCCTCCTGCCACAACAGCGCACAGGTTTAAGGTGCTTGTGAGTAGGTACAGAGGAGATGTAAGGGGTAAGCTTTTTTACGCAGTGTGGTGAGTGTGTGGAATGGGATGCAGGTAATAATGGTGGAGGCCGATACGATACGGGATTTTAAGAGACTTTTGCATCGGTTCATGGAGCTTAGTGCAATAGAGGGCTATGGGTAACCCTGGTAATTTATAAGTTAGTGACATGTTCGGCTCATATTTGTGGGCCAAAGGGCTTTTGTTGTGCTGTAGGCTTTCTGTTACTATGTTAGCCATTTAGAAGCAGGGTAAGTGACCCATTATGTGGAAATGAGCCCCGAATAAGGAGGTTAACTCACAAAGTCATTCGTTCTCAGCCTAGAGATTTGAGGGGCAAAGAACATGTCAGCTGGAACTGCAGACTCCTTTACTTCTTCAGTCTGCAGAAAATTTAAGGGAAGCCTCTTCACTCACGGAGAAGTGACTGTTTGGAATCCATCAGCACCGGGAGAACGAGAGATGAACAACAGGTGTGTAATAAATTCACTGAGTACCGGAGACAAAGTTCAAAAATAGAACTGATTTATTTGTCTCAGATCCAGAATATTAAACTCCAGTCCCATTAAAGGTGAATGTGCAGCATAAGAAACTCCTCCCATGCCCAGTGACCAGGGTGAAGAACTGATTGTGGTGAGCAGCAGCAATAACTGCAGAGCTCAGCACCGACAGCCACTCTCGGAATAGCATTCAGCAACGGTGATGGACAAGTATCCAGCATGCAGCTTATTGAAACTTTCCGCCCAGTGTGAACCCGCAGATGTGTCACAAGGTTAGATTATAGACTGAATTCCTTCCCACATTCACAGCAGGTGAACAGCCTCTCCACAGTGTGAACTCAATGATGCACATTTGGTTGATTTTGCTGAGAGAATCTATTTCCAATGTCTGAGCAGGCGAACGGCCTCTACCCAGTGTGAACTCGTTGGTGACTCCGTAGGTGGGATGACCGAGTGAATCACTTCCCTCATTATGAGCAGGTGAACAGCCTCTCCGCAATGTGAACTGACTGGTGTGCCCGCACATCAGATGACTGAGTGAATCCTCTCCCGCATTCTGAGCAGCTGAATGGCTTCTCCCGAGTGTGAACTTGTTGACTTAGGTGGGATAACTGAGTGAATCACTTTCCACAGACTGAGCAGGTGAACGGCTTCTCCCCAGAGTGAACTTGTTGGTGACCCTGTAGGTTGGATAACTGGGTGAATCCATTTCCACTGTCTGAGCAGGTGAACGGCCTCTCTCCAGTGTGAACACGCTGATGTACCTTCAGTTTAGATGAGCGAGTGAATCCTTTCCCGCAGTCTGAGCAGGAGAATGATCGCTCCACGGTGAGAACTCGCTGGTGTGTCATTAGGTCAGATGACCAAATGGCTCCTTCCCCACAAATTCAGCAGATGACCAGCCTCTGCGAATTGTGAACTGACAGGTGTGTCCACGGTGGGAAGTCTGACTGAATCATTTCTCACCCACAGAACAGATGAATGGCCTTGCCCAGTGAGAACTTGCTAATGTACCTTCAGTTGAGATGACCGACTGAATCCATTCCCACAATCTGAGCAATGAATGGGTTACCCCCTGTGTAAAATGACGGGCGTGCCAGTTGGTCAGATGATCGAGTGAATCCTTCCCCACAGTCTGAGCAGGAAGGATGATTTATTGAACCCCTTGCTCCACTTCTTAAATATCTGGACAGAGACAGCAAAACTGGTGTGTTGTGCTATAGATTCCCGTAGAAAAATTCCTTGTCGTTTTTAACCTGTGAAAAGATTTACAAAATTCATCAATGGGTGTAGGACAACATTTCAGATGAGATTACTTGAGTTGCTCAGGTGTGATCTGACATCACACTGTTACAGTGAAGTTCAACCCAAGTTAGACAAAGCAATCATCTTCCAACTGGGCACAGTGCTGCTATCTGGAATGACCCTCAAATTCTCTGATGCTCTTCCTATCTCAACAATAATGGTCCATATCTGCCATTTCGAATCTGTGACCTGGCTCAGTCTGACTCTGTCCAGTGGTATTATTCTCTGTTTCCACTGAGCTGCATGGGTGCTTGGCCTCACAGTATTTGAAACACTCTCACACACATAGCCTCGTTGACGTGCAGCTGGGGTTATCTTTTATGTACTGTAAATTAAAAGTGAATGCCACGTCTCCTGACCTGGCAGATGACGTAGTGGCGTCACTGCCGGACCTCCGGAGGAAATGTTGCGAGTTCGAATCCAGGCTCCCCTGCACGCTTTCAATTAAAGGAAGTGTTACGATTGAATCCCAGTTCCTACCCGGCAGAAATTACAATATTAATCCAAGTTACATTGCTGTAACTTGTCTCTTGCCTCTTACGTGGAGGGACATCGTCTGCTAAACGGATAAAAACAGATGTATGTTTAAAGGAATTCGAATGAATGTTATTAATATTTAAGTTTCTTGGACAACACAGAAAAGTACAACACAGAAACAGGCCCATCTAGTTGGTTGAAGTAAACTGTAAATTTAAACTGTTTTTTTTACTGTCAATTTAAATTGTCAATTTAAACTTAACTGTCAATTTGAATTTAAACTTTAATTAAAACTTTAACTAAAATTTAAACTGTCCCCTACTTCCGGACTCCTACTATCCAGGTAGCTATACGAACCTCTTAACTGTTGAAATTAAGCCCGCATGCAACACTTGTGCTGGCTGCTCATTACACACCTGGATGACCATTTATGTGAAGAAGCTTCACCTCATGTTCCCCTTAATGTTTCACCTTTCATACTTAACCCATGGCCCATCATGGTTTTAGTCCCACCAAATCTCAGTGGTAAAAGGCAGCTTGCATTTACTTTATCTATAACCCTCATAGGCATCATTTTGTTACATCTCCGTCAAATCTCCCCTCAATCTTCTACATTCCAAGGAATAAAGCCCAGACGTATTCAGTCTCTCCTTGTAGCCCAAGTCCTCCAGACCTGGCAACATCCTTATGAATTTTCTCTGAACTCTTTCAACCGCTTTTACATCTTTCCTGTAGGTTGGTGACCTACCTACAGGAAAACACAGTACTCCAAATTAAGCATCACCGATTTCTTGTACAAAGTCAACAAACCATCCAACTCCTGTAAACTTTGGTTTATAAACTTCATAAACTTTGTTTTATGTAGGCCAATGTGACAAAATCTTTCTTTCCATCCCTATCTACCTGTTACAACACTTTCAGTGAAATATAGACCCTAATTCCCAGATCCCGTTCTTCAACTACAGTCCACCATGCCTGACCTGTCATTGTGTAAGACCTACCCTGGTAGGTCCTACCAAAGTGAAGCAGCTCTCACTTATCTGCATTGAATTCCATTTTCCATTTCTCAACACTATTCTCTAGCTGCTCCAGTTTACACTGCAAGCAATGATAGTCTTCTGGCAGTCTGCTGAATGCCCAGTCTTTGTTTCATCCACAAATTTGCTGATCAAGCTAACCATGTTATCATCCAGATTACTGATACAGATGACGAACAACAACAGATCCAGCACTGATCCCAGTGGCACACCTCGAGTCACAGGACTCCAGTCAGAGAGGCAACCATCTGCTACCACACTCTGGCCTCTCCCAAAGACAGTGTCTCATCCAATTTACTATCTCATCTTGAATGCTGAGTAACTGAACCTTCTTGACTCACCTCCCATGTGAGGCTTTGTCAAGTGCCGTGCTAAAGTGCATGTAGACAACATCCAGTGCCTTGCCTTCATCTACTTTCCAGATAACTTCCTCGAGAGGTTCTGCAAGACTGGTTAGACATGAACTACCCTGCGCAAAGCCATGCTGCCTATCCTTAATCGGTCCACATCTATCCAATACTTATATATCCGGTTCCTGCACACACGGTCCAAAAACTTTTTCCCTCCTGATCTCAACCTCACCAACGTACAATTTCTTAGTTTATTTTTAGGGCTTTTTTTTGAACAGCCGAACAACATTGGTTGTCCTCCAATCCTCAAGTACCGCAACTGTCACCGAGGATGATTTAAATATCTGTGCTTGTGTCCGGATAATTTCTACACTTGTCATCTGCAGGGTCCTAGGGAGCATCTTGTCAGGTCCTGGGGATTTATTCACGCTAATTTGCCTTGAGACAGCAAACACCTCTACCTCTGTAATCTGCACAGGGTCTATGAAGTTGATGCTGCTTTGCTTCACCTCTATATACTCTTTGTCCGTCTCCTGTGGAAATACGGATGCAAAAATATCTTCCTGATCTACAAACCACATTCCCAGAAGAGTTGGGATATTTTCCGAAATGAAATAAAAACAAAAATCTGTGGTATGTTAATTCTCGTGAATCTTTATTTAACTGACAAAAGTGCAAAGAAAAGGTTTTCAATAGTTTTACTGACCAACTTAATTGTATTTTGCAAGTATACACAAATTTAGAATTTGATGGCTGCAACACACTCAACAAAAGTTGGGACAGAGGCATGTTTACCATTGTGTTACATCTCCTTACCTTTTAATAACACTTTTTATACGTTTTGGAACTGAGGATTCGAATTGTAGTAGATATGCAATTGGAAAACTCGTCCATTCTTGCTTGATATAAGACTTCAGCTGCTCAATAGTCCGTGGTTTCCGTTGTCTGATTCCATCTTCAAGGAACTATGCATCATTATTCCTAGATCACTTTGTTCTGCTGCATTCCTCAGTGCCCTACGATTTACCATGTGTGGTCTATTTTGATAAGTCCTAGCAAGATTTAGCACCTCAAACCTAGCGCAATTAAACTTCAATAAATGAAATTACATTCCATATCATCGCTGTGTTCACTTTTTTTATTTTTGAAGGGGGAACCTGGATTTGAATTAGGGACCTCTTGATCTGCAGTCAAATGCTCTACCACTGAGCTATACACCCACGTATTTAATGCTACAGATTGGGAGGCATTAACAATATTTTTTCAAGAATCCATAGATTCTGGTGTACCGGATAACAGAAAAATTGCAAACGTTATTTCACTATTCAAGGCCTGTTAGGCAATTATCAGTGGTTGGAATGTTGTCGGAATCGATTGTTAGGGATGAGATTACGGAATACCTGAAGGCACATGACAAGACAGGACAAAGCCAGTATAGTTTTCTGAAAGGAAACTCCTGCGCGACTGGACTGGGTGCCATTTACCAGTGGTGTTTCACCGGTGCAGCACAAGTGTGGAGCGGGAAGTGTCGACGAAACAGAGAGCTTGCAGAGCGACGTAGGTAGTTTAGGGGAATTGCCAAACGAGTGGAAAATGAAATACAATGTTGGAAATTGTATGGCCATGAATTTTGAAGGAAAAAATAACCTTGCATACAATTATTTGGATGGAGAGAGAATTCAAAATACAGAGATCAAAGGGAATGGGGAGTTCTTGGGAAAGATACCCTAAAGTTTAGCCTCCAAGTTGAAACACTTCTGAAGAAGTCGAATGCACTGTTGGCATCAATTTCTCGATGTATAGTATATAAGAGCAGGGATGTGATGTTGAGACTCTATAAGGCACTCGTGAGAACACATTGGATTATTGTGAGCAATTTGAGGCTCTTATTTTAGAAAAGGTATACTGCTATTGGAGATGGTTCAGTGAAGATTCACCTTAATGATTCGAGAAATTAAAGGGTTACCGTATGAGGAACTTTTGGCAGCTCTTGTGTTGTATTCAATGGAGTTCAGGAGAATGAGCCGGATATCATATAAACATTCCAAATGTAACAAAGTCTAATCAGATCAGATGTAGCGAAGCTATTTCCCATTGCAGAGGATTCTAGGACAAGAGGGCACGACTTCAGGATTGAAGGACGTCTATTTAGAACTCAGATGAGGAGAAATTTGTTTAGTCAGAGGGTGGTAGAACTGTGGGATTTGTTACCACGAGCGGCTATGGAGGCCAGGCCACTCGGTGTATTCATGTCAGGGATAGACGGTTGTTGATTAGCCAGGGCCTCAAAGGTTATGGGGTGAAGAGACAGTGTCTTGAGAATGATGGATGTTTGGGATCAGTCCATGATTGACTGGCGAAGCAGACTGAATAGGCTGCATGGCCTCCTTCTTTCCTATATCTTAAGGTCTTAATACGAGATTTCAAAACCAACATAAAAAGCAAAAGAGCAATTGAGTAATAAAAAGTACAATTGAGCAATATTAGTTGGAAGTTGGAGTACTGGAAAATTATTATGAAGGTAAAGATGGAGTACGAAAGTAAGCTGACTAATAATATTAACAACTTTACCAAATTTTTCTTCTGATACATAAAGTAAGTAAAGTAGGGAGATTGAACATCGGATCGCTGACAGCAATGCTGGAGATATAGCACTGTGGGACCCTGAAATACCGGACGAACTAAACAGTATATTGCATCAGTCTTCAGTCTGGAAAACACCGGCCGAGCGATGGAAGTTCCAGGTGTCAGGTGTATGAAGTGTATGAAGTTACCATGACCGGACAAAGCGAGTAACTCAAGTGACTGAAAATGGACCGGAGAGACCAGATGGTTAAAATCCCTGAGTTGAAAAAGCGCTGGCTGAAGACATGGTGAGGGTATTAGTGATGATCTTGCAACAAACGCTCGGTTTTAGATTTTTCCCGAGACGGTAAGATTGCAAATATCACTTCACTCTTCAAGCATGGAGAATCAGAAGAAAGGAAAAATCTAAGCCGCTCAATCTGACCACAGCGGTTGAGAAGATGCTGGATTCTATCATTAAGGATGAAGTCTCAGGGGACTTGGAGACACATGATAAAGTAGACCCGAGACAGCATGGTTCCGTCAAAGGAAAATTTGGCCTCAACAATCTGTTGGAATGATCTGAGGACATAACAATCCGTCAAAATTAGGCTCGTTTAGTGTCCTCTACACCACCAACTCTCCGCCACAGGTCTACGTGCCTTTAGTGAAAACAGCAGCCAAATCATAGTGAGGGACCTCGTCCGTCTCCGCCGGCATCGGGGGCGAGGTGCCAAAACATCACTACTCTTGAACACAAAGGTTACTTACTCTTGTTGTCTCTGTCTTTATTTCTGACAGACCCACACGAGCTTTCTATGCTCTGATATTCATTTCTGAACGCGACCCTCTTACCAGAAAACATCCTGCCCCAATCGACAATCGCTAAATGTTTTTCAATACCGTCCAAATTGACCGTCCCCAATGAAATATCTCAACGCACGGACTAGACCGATCTTTTTCCATATTTATATTAAAACCAAAGGCATTGTGATCACGAGTTACAAAGTGTTCGTTAAATCAAGGTTCTATCTCTTGTCCTGTCTCATTTATTTCATCATAGCAGATCACGCATCGCGCACGCTCTCGTTGGTTCGTCAACGCACAAAAGAAGAAAAAATATCCTGAATGATCACCGACCCATCTTGTCCTTTACAAGTGTGCAATTAACAATTACCGTGCGGAATATTAAACACCTACTCTCACAACGGTAATGCTCCTGCAATACACAGCGATATCTCTACAAAGTTGGCTGTATAAATACTCTTGACCATTGGGTGGTCAGTAATCTATCCCCATTAACGTGATCATACCTTTGTGGATTCACCCATTGCGCGTCTGTCCGTGTCTTTGAGCGCTTTAAACGACCCCGCGGAGGAGAGGAACATGGATTAGCCGAATTCTGCCTCTGCCCTGACGGAACACAGCCGAGAATTTTCCCTGACTGTTAACTCTACTCTCCTCCTTTAGTCCATCCCACTCTATCACTTCTGAAGCAAAGGAACTCCGAAATACTGAACTGCCAGACCAGACACTCTTGCAACTCAGTCTCATTATCAACTAAGATACCATGATTTCAGGTTTTGATCCCAGCACTCAGTTCATTAGCTTATTCTCAGATACTTCAATCACTAGTCCCAGCTTGCTCAATTATTGCATTCCTGAAGTTGTGTGAGATCTTATCAACATGTCTGCACAAATTCTGCACCAGCTGTTCTGGCACCCTGTTTGCAATTCTCCTCTAAATGTAGTTTAAGCTTCATCATGCAGCGCTGGGTAAACTTCCCACAAGATATTACTGCACTTCCAGTTCACGCACAAACCGTCTTTATCCACAGGCCTCAGATTTCATGGAAGAGAGATCAGTGATCGAAAAATCATATGGCCGGTCTCCTATACCAAACCCTTAGCCACGAGTTAGTCTGTATCATATTTTCATTTCTAGCCTCATTAGGATGCGACACGTGTCTCTGTCACAACCCCGAAGATCCTGCTCTCGACCTCAGTACCTAACTCTCTGAATTTCCATTGCAGAAATTCGTCACTCCGATGTCACTGGTACCTAAACGGACCAGAACCACTGCCTGCTCAGGCTCCTGCAGAAAAATGTTCAAGATTTGATCCAACTTGTCCCAGACCCTGGCGCCGGGAGGTAACATACCATCCAGGAACCTGTCTTCCTCTTCCCTTTTGAGTCAGAAAACCAGACTCAGTGCCAGAGGTCCGACCGCTGTGGCTTTTCTCTACCATGGTCATCCAACCACAAACCGCATCCAGATGTTTCTGATGGTGATGGCCAGAGGGAAATTCCGCACTGCCTCTTTAAGTCCTTTCCTCTTCCTGACTGTCCCACAGTTCTCTGTGTCCTGAACCGTGGGTGTATCGACCATTCTATATGCCCATTACGCCAACAGGGCGGATTGTTACAAGATGCAGCTGTGCGCACATCTCGCAGTTGTCGTCATCAGGAACTCCGGAGGTATCCCCGCCTTCCACATTCCGCGATAAGCCTTTTACTTAGACGCTGGCCGATCGCTTGTCCCTGTCTTACTTTAATGTGTTCTGTGCCTTTAACACTGGATCAGAGAACCTGAGCGAATTACGTTCTGTTAAGCATTTCATCTCTCAGAAAGGCCGCTGCTCTAATGGCCAAAAGACCCTGGTTCCGACTCCTCTCTCAGATTAAACATTGACCTACAAGCCTGATAAAAATTCTGACTGTCATAACTCGTTCATGATGGAATGATGAAACAGACACGGTAGACCGAACGGCCCTACCGCACGATGTCACATTTTCCTGTGAACCTTGTCACATCTTCACCTTAATCCAAAATCATCAGATTATTGGGCCTTATAGTCTACTTACCAACATCCATCTGTAAAGCAGCGTTGCAGGGTATAAGTAAAACCTCCTGCGTTCAGTTTCTGTTGACATTGTTCCGATCAACTTCCACCCAGTTTTTACATTCCACAGAAGCTGTCTAAACTGAGCAAACTGTAACACTCTCGCTTTCATTTCCGATTGACAGGATGATATATGTGTTTGAGTGTGTATGACTTTTCTTACAAATCAGACATTTATTCCCTTCTCAAACACACATCAATAGTTGTCAGGGTGGCCGAGTAGTCTAAGGCGCCAGACTCAAGGAATGAAAGTCCTTTCGTCAAACTGGAGTGTTCTGGTCTCCATCTGGGGTCGTGGGTTCGAATCCCACTCCTGACATAATTTGTCTTTAAGCATTCAATCGAGGTGACGTTGTTTCTGCAAACAAAACCTGAGTTGCTGAGGTGGATTAGAAAAACTGTTGGAGGATAAGATTATGATTTTGACACTTTTCATCGTATTGCAACAGATCACCGTATACCGAATTCTGGGTAAGTGATTTATTTATTCAGAAAAAAAAAAATCACGGTGTAGCATCTCGGCCCGAAACGCCGACTGCTTACGCTTTTCCACAGATGCTGCCTGGTCTGCTGAGCTCTTCCTGGCATACTCAGCTGTTCAATATAGAAAAGTTTCTGACGTGAAATCATTAGTTGTCAGATTATTCAATGTATGTGCACGTGAGAGTTTATTATCACCTGTTGATCAAAGGTCTGATTGCTGATGGGTAGTAACTGGTGGTGGTGCGAGTCCTTAGGCTCTTCTCCCATCTACCCGATGGCAGCAGCTCAGAAAGAGCATGGCAGGATGGTGACGACCTCTGACGGTGGATGCTGTTTTCCGAATATAATCGTTTTATATGGATCTGCATAATGTATGGGAGTGCATTTCCCGTGATGAACTGAGCCGAATTCACTAACTTTTTAAAGATTTTCCTTCAAAGGTACGGTATTTCCATACCATGTCTTGATGCAGACAGACAATAAACTCTCTACGACACATCCATAGAAGTTCATCAAGGGTTTTTATGTCATGCTGAATCACCGTAGTCTCCTAAGAAAGCAGAGGAAATATTCATTCCAACAATTTAAATTTACTGACGCGCCCCGCCTCTGATCCTCTAAAGAGATGTAGCTCAAGAAACTTTGGTTTACCCTCTGCTGCTGACAACCATCAGTCCTTGGTCTTGCCGACATGGAGTGGTAGGGTGTTGGCATATCTTGTGTAAAACGATCCCCTCTTAGTTGAAATGTATACCCTAAGAGGGGATCGTTTTGAGACATGTAAACCCTGGAATGGAGATAACTTTTGCGCGCTCTACCAATATCTAAGCCTGAAAATCTCAGAAACGTGTATCAGATTCCGCCTCACCTCCGATGCTCCAGAGAAATAGAACAAGTTTGCCCAAACTCTCGTTATTACACAAACAGTCTAGTTCAGGTAGCATCTCGGTGATGCTCTTCTGCACACTCTCCGAATCCTCGTCATCCTCTCTCTGGAGGATGGCCTGAACGGGGTGCAGCTCAATTCCAGTGCTGTGATGCTGGACGCTCTGATTCCGCACATGCTCGGCAACCTGAGAAAATGCATCACGTCCATATTCATTTACAATCCTAGGATATAGAGTGTGTTTGTATGTATACCCTCTCATCGAAGCAGTCATTCAGACTATTCCGAAATACTGCTGTTTATCTGGCAGGTGGAGAGAGTACTACAGGGGCTGTCAGGGTGGCCGAGTGGGCTAAGGCGCCAGACCTAAGGCGAGAAAGTCGCTTCCTAGTGAACGCGAATGTTCTGGTCTCCACCTGGAGGCGTGGGTTCGAATACCACTCCTCACAAAATATAATGTTTCTCACGTGCTGTTTTTATAACGCAATCACTGTAATTTTACGGAGCGACCAAAGCATGAACTGTTTGGGAGTATGAGAAAAAAAGCATTTAAGATAAAGATTTTGTTTTAGTCACAACAGAGAACCGAACAATGTGTCACAATACATGGGATTCGGGCTGCGGAGTTTGATGAAAAAGTGGCCTCGGTGAGGAGCGTCTGTGTCACCTTCTCAGCCGTGGCTGTTTGTTGGACAGAATGACATCGGGGCTATTCAGACACGTTGTTGGTCTCTATATGGAAACGGCATTTTACACCGTCGTTCTTAAGCGTACATCTGCCGTGGAGCTCAGTAACGTGCGTTTAACACCTTTCTGGATTTGGGAATATCATGAATCATTCCGGACCGGATTATATTCACTTTTTTTCTGGTTTAACAGGCCACTCTTCCTTGTTTTGCAATGCAGATGTTTTGAATCGCACAGCACGGAAAATAGTCTTCGGCCCAATTGGTTCAAAGCTCAGAGCAGAAAGAAACAGAATCAATCCATAATTCATCAATCCACTAACACGACGGCCAAAACACTCAATATGCGTAACAAAACAAACTGTGCAAAGTCAAGCGAAAGAATAACGATAATAGAAATATTAATTGCCATTTTACGTAATAATCCAGGGCGACTACGAAGTCCACTGGAGTTTGTTTAGATATAACGTCTCTCAGAGGCAACCAGATAGAACTATAGAACAACAGAATTTTCCAGCACAGAAACAGGCCTTTTGGCCCTCCTTGGCTGTGCCGAACCATTTTTCTGCCTAATCTCACTGACCGGCACCTGGACCATATCCCTCCAAAGCCCTCTCATCCTGCCCAAGTTTTTCATAAATATCAAAAGTGAGCCCGCATACACCACTTCATCTGGCTGCTCATTCCACACTCGCACCACTTTCTACATGAAGAAGCCCCCCTTTAAACTTTTCCCTCTTCACCGTTAACCTATGAACACTGTTTTTTTTTCTCTCCCCTAGTCTCCGTGTTGGCGCGTGGCCTAGTGGACAAGACATCAGACTAGTAACCTGAGCCTCAGCTGAGGCGGCGTGTTTGTGTCCTTGAGCAAGGCACTTAACAACAAATTGCTCTGCGATGACACCGGTGCCAATCTGCATGGGTCCTAGTGCCCTTCCCTTGGACAACATCTGTGGCGTGGAGAGGGGAAGGCCTGCAGCTTGGGAACTGCTGGTCTCCAATACAAACTTGCCCAGGCCTGCGCCCTGGAAAAAACCTTCCAAGGCGCAAATCCATGATCTCATGAGATTGACGGAATTTGCCTCAGTGGAAAAAAGTCTGCATGCGTTCACTCTATCAAATCACCTCTCATTCTCTGACGCTCCAGGGAATAAAGTCCTAACCTATTCAACCTTGCTCTGTAACTCAGTTTTCCAGGACTCGGCAACATCCTTGTAAACCTTCTCTCCACTCTTTCAACCTTATTAATATTTCCTGCAATTAGGTGACCGGAACTGCACAAAATAATCCAGATTCGGTCTCACCAATGCCTTACACAACCTCACCATTACATTCCAACTCTTATACTCAATACTTTGATTTATAAATGCAATGTAACAAAAGCGTTCTTTGCAACCCTATCTACTTGTGAAGCCACGTTTAGGGAATTATGTACCTGAGCTCTCAGATCCTTTTGTTCTACTGCACTCCTCAGTGCCCTACCATTTCCCTTGTATATTCTACCTTGGTTTGACCTTCCGAAGTGCAATACCTCACAATTGACTGTAGTAAAGTCCATCACACATTTTTCAGCCGATTCCTCTAACTGGTACAAATCCCTCTGCATGTTTTGAAAACCTTCCTCACTGTCCATCAAACCTCCAATCTTTGTATCATCAGCAAATTTGCTGATCCAATTTGCCATATTATCATCCAGGTCATTGATATAGATGACAAATAAAAATGGACCCAGCACTGATCCCTGTGGCAGACCATAGTCACACGCCTCCACTCAGAGTAGCAATCCTACACTACCACTCTCTGGCTTCTTCCACTGAGCCAATGTCTAATCCAATTTACTACCCCTCCATGTATAGCTAGGGACTGAATCTTCGTAACTAACCTCCCATGCGGGACCTTGTCAAAGGCCTTACTGAAGTCCATGTATACAACATCCACTGCCTTCCCTTCATCCACTTTTCTTGTAACCTTCTCAGAAAACTCTAATAGATTGGTTAAACATGACCTACCACGCACAAGCCATGCTGACTTTTTCTAATAAGTCTCTGTCTATCTAAATATTTATAGATCCTATCTCTTTGTATTCTTTCCAATTATTTACCTACTACCGGTCTATAATTTCCCGGCTTACATTTTGAGGCTTTTTTAAACAACGGAACTAGATGAGCTATCCTCCAATTCTCTGGCACCTGATCCGTGGATATCGACATTTTAAATATTTCTGCCAGGGCCCCTGCCAGGAGACTAGTCTTCTTCATGGTCCGAGGGACTACCCCGTCTGGTCCTGGGGATTTATCTGCTCTGATATGCCGCAAGACAGCCAGCACCCCCTCCTCTTTAATCTGTATAAATTCCATGAACTCCCTACTTCTTTGCCTTATTTCCATAAACTCCATTGCAGTTTCCTTAGTAAATACAGATGCAAAAAAACATTTAATATCCCTCCCATTTATTTTGGTTCCATACATGGCCGACCACTCTGATCTTCAAAAGGACCGAATTTATACCTTACTATCCTTTTGCACTTAACATACCTGTAGAAGCTTTTAAAATTATACTTCACCCTTACTGCCTAAGCAACCTCATGTCTTCTTTTAGCCCTCCTGATTTCTTTCCTAAGTATTTTCTTACTCTTTTCTCAAATGAATTTGACGTTGGCCGAGGATCGAATATGCACGATTTAAAATTATTCACGTAAAGCTCAAACATTTAATGCAGATAGTAAATGTGATTTCGAAAGTTATAAGAATAAAATTTAGACAATATAAGCGTACTAGATTAAATGTAAAGAAAGTCGCAATCGAGGTAGCACAATATCAAACAGAAATGCAGGATGCAATAGAACTGATGGATGGATGAATAGATTTTATTTTATATGTTAATGACTTGGATTTTGGAATTGATGATCTTCCAGACGGGTTTGCGGAGAGGATGAACATAGGTGGAGGTGCAGGACATCTGGAGGAAGCAGAAAAACTACAAAAGTTCGGAGACAGATTAAGAGAATGAGCAAAGAATTGGCAGAAAGTACACACTGTCAGGAAATATATGGTGCTGCACTTGAGTAGAAGAAATAAAATGTAAGATTATTTTCTCAACGCAGAGAAAATTGGGAAATCTAAGGTGAAAACGGTCTCCAGGTTCCTCGTCCAGCATTCCCTGAAGTATAATATGCAGGTTGCGAAAGTGGTGAGGAAGGCCAATGCGATGTTCGCGATCATTTCGAGTGGAGTGGAGTATGGATGCAGCGATGTAGTTTTCCGGTTTTTAAATGCACTGATGAAATGCACCTTGAGTACTGTGAGCAGTTTGGAGCCCTTTGTCTGAGACAGGGTGTGCTGTCACTGGAGACGGTACAGAGGTGTTTTAGAAAAGTATTCC
Source organism: Hypanus sabinus (assembly GCF_030144855.1). Classification (NCBI taxonomy): domain Eukaryota; kingdom Metazoa; phylum Chordata; class Chondrichthyes; order Myliobatiformes; family Dasyatidae; genus Hypanus; species Hypanus sabinus. The sequence continues at coordinate 2,210,287 of NC_082723.1, forward strand.
AGGTTTGAAATCTTTGTCATGCGAGAAGCATGTGACATTTCTGGATCTCTACTCTCGGGAATTCAGGAGAATGAATGGTTTGCGCATTAAATCACCAGTTGTGACACTTACAGACAACTGGACAGTGTTTCCCAGTCTCTATCACTCGTGTCTCCCGGTTGACTACTGGACCGCGTCCCCCAGCTGACTACCGGGCGGTGTCTCCCAGTGTCTGTCACTAGTGTCTCCCGACGGCTCAGTCGCTTCTGCTCCATGACTAAACTTAGCTTCCTTCAGTGACAGCAGCAGCTGATAAATGTCCTGATCCCCTGCTGGAACCAATCGGCGAGAACTCTCTCGGAAAAGGGTGCCCTCGATTGCTCTAATAGTGTGGCGAAATCAAAATCAGACTTGCCGGTGGAAAAGGCGTCTTCGCGTTCCAACATGTTATCAGTCGATCCCTGTTTCCACTATCGCACATTTCAGCAAATGTAGGGTTTCCTGTCGCTCTAGCTGCTCCCAGAACGTAACATGACAGGATTAGACGGGATGCACCTCACAGTTCCTCTTTTCCGCTCATCATCATACTTAGCAGGAACTTGCACCTTCTCAAAAGCAGCTCTGAACACAGGGTGAATGGACACGGTGTTCAAAAAGATCTCTGTATTTCTCTCTTCGCATTCTCCTTGGCACCTTCTCAAAGAACAAAAATTCCATGTTTTTCAATCCAATCCGGGCTCAACGATGGTGTTGTGTCAATAGTCTCAGCTACTCCAACATATGTTTCCATAAACTCCAGCATCGACGAAAAGTAACCATCGGAAGGGTAACCATTAGTACTAAGCCGCAGAATATCAAGGGCACTCACTGGCGTCAATGGCAAGTGCGTCGAAAACCGGATGTAAGTGGATCTACAAAGCAAAGTAACTTCAGAACCAGTGGTCAGTTATGGCTCTAACATAAGCACCTTCAATTCGCGTAGATATTTCAGAGCTTGGTCCCACTAACCCTTCGGGAATAATAATTCTTAACTTTAATATGTTCCCAAATACACTGATAGTAACGTATCCTCTAGAAAACTTCATCCCATTCAATAGACAATAGACAATAGGTGCAGAAGTAGACCATTCGGCCCGTCGAGTCTGCACTGCCATTCTGAGATCATGGCTGATCATTCACTATCCATACCCAGACCCTGCCTTGTCCCCATATCTCTTGATTCCCCTATCCATCAGATATCTATCTATCTCCTTCTTGAAAGCATCCAGAGAATTGGCTTCCACCATCTTCCGAGGCAGTGCATTCCACAGCTCCACAACTCTCTGGGAGAAGAAGTTTTTCCTCAACTCTGTATTAAATAACTGACCTCTTATTCTCAATCCATGCCCTCTGGTACTGGACTCTCCCAACATCTGAAACATATTTCCTGCCTCAATCCTATCAAATCCTTTAATTACCCGAAACGTTTCAATCAGATCCCCTCACAATCTCCTCAATTCCAGTGTGTACAAGCCCAATCTCTCCAATCTCTCTGCGTAAGACAGCCCTGCCATCCAAGGAATCAACCTAGTGAATCTACGCTGCACTTCCTCAAATGCCAGAATGTCCTTCCTTAAACCTGGAGACCAAAACTGTACACAATATTCCAGGTGTGGTCTCACCAGGGCCCTGTACAAATGCAAAAGGACATCCTTGCTCTTGTACTCAATTCCCCTTGTAACAAAGGCCAACATTCCATTTGCTCTCTTCACTGCATGTTGCACTTGCTCATTCACCTTCATTGACTGATGAACTAGGACTCCTAGGTCTCTTTGCATTTCTCTCTAACCTAACTCTACACCGCTCAGACAATACTCTGCCCTCATGTTCCTGCTTCCAAAATGGATAACTTCACATTTATTCACAGTGAATGACATCTGCCAAGTATCTGCCCACTCACCCAGCCTATCCAAGTCTCCCTGTATTCTCCTAACGTCCTCTTCGCATGTCACACTGCCACCCAGTTTAGCATCGTCAGCAAACTTGCTGATATAGTTTTCAATGCCCTCATCTAAATCGTTGACATAAATCGCAAAGAGCTGTGGTCCCAATACAGAGCCCTGTGGTACCCTGCTAATCACCTCCAGCCAGTCCGAGAAACACACATTCACTGCTACACTTTGCTTTGTATCTGCCAACCAGTTTTCTATCCATGTTGAAACCCTGCCCCCAAAGCCATGAGCTCTGATTTTACTCACCAATCTCCTATGTGGCACCTTATCGAATGCCTTCTGAAAATCTAGGTACACGACATCCATTGGCTTACCCTCGTCTAACATCCTTGTTACACCCTCAAAAAACTCCAACTGATTAGTCAAGCGTGATTTGCCCTTGGTAAATCCATGCTGGCTCGGCCTAATCCTATTACTGCCATCAAGATGTGCAACTATTTCGTCCTTAATAATGGACTCAAGCATCTTCCCCACGACTGACGTTAGGCTAACAGTGCGATAGTTCTCCTTTTTCTCCTCCCCCCCCCCTCCCTCTTGAAAAGTGGGATAGCATTAGCCACTCTCCAAACTTCAGGAACTGATCCTGAATCTAAGGAACATTGGAAAATGATTACCAATTCATCCACAATTTCCTGAGCCACCTCTTTTAGAACCCTCGGATGCAGACCATCTGGACCCGGGGATTTATAAGCCTTCAGTCCTATCATTCTACTCACCACAGTATTTTTCCTAATGTCAATCTGTTTCAAGTCCTCTGATAACTTATGACCCTGGCCCATCCATACATCTGGGAAATTGCTTGTGTCCTCCCTGGTGAAGACAGATCTAAAGTACGCATTAAATTCTGTTGCCATTTCCCTGTTTCCCATTACAATTTCTCCCAATTCATTCTTCAAGCGGCCATCATTGTTCTTAACTATCTTCTTTCTCTTCACATAGCTAAAAAAGCTTTTGCTATCCCCTTTTATATTCCTGGCTAGACTGCGCTCATACCTGATTTTTTCTCTCCGTATTGCTTTTTTAGTTAAGATCTGCTGTTCCTTAAAACTTTCCCAATCATCAGTATTCCCACTCATCGTAGCCCTGTCATACTTCTTTTTCTTTAATGCTATACAATCTCTGACTTCCTTTGTCAACCACTGTGGCCCCTTCCCCCTCTTTGAATCCTTCCTTCTCATTGGAATGAACTGCTTTTGCATATTTTGTATTAACCCCAAGAATATCTGCCACTGCTAATCCACTGTCTTTCCTGCCAGGGCATCCGCCCATTTAACTTTGGCCAGCTCTTCCCTCATGGCTCCGTAGTCTCCTTTATTTAATTGCAACACTGACATCACTGATCTGCCCTTATCCCTCTCAAATTGTAGATAAAAACTTCTCATGTTATGATCACTACTTCCTGATGGCTCATTTACTTCAAGATCACTTATCAATTCCTGTTCATTACACATCACCAAGTCCAAAATAGCCTCGTTCCTGGTTGGCTCAAGCACAAGCTGTTCCAATAATGCATCCATTAGACACTCCACAAACTCCCTATCCTGGGTCCAGCACCTACCTGATTCTCCCAGTTTACCTGCATGTTGAAATCTCCCATGACGACTGCATTAACTTTAGCACATGCCAATGTTAACTCCCTAATCAACTTGTATCCAATATCCACGCTACTGTTTGGGGGCCTGTACACAACACCCATTAAGGTCTTTTTACCCTTGCTGTTCCTCAGCTCAAAATACACAGTCTCTACTTCCCCTGTTCCTAAGTCACCCTTTGCTAAGGACTGAATCTCATTCCTCACCAACAGGGCCACCCTCTTCCCATATTTCTGTCTCTACGATAGCACGTATACCCTAGTACACTCAATTCCCAGGCCTGATCGCCTTGCAGCCATATCTCCGTTATCCCAACAATATCGTAGTTCCCCATTTTCATCTGAGCGTCAAGCTCATCTGTCTTATTTCTGACACTACGCGCATTCAAGTACAGAATTCTTAGCCCATTCCTCCTCTCTTTGCTTAAAACACTGTCTATTGTACCTAACCCAGCTCCTTGAACTTCCATCGGGCTAATTGCACCTTGAATTTTGATGACCTTCTCAGGAGCACCCAGGCATTCTACACATTTAACCCCAAGCTCCTTCTGACCAACCCTCTGTACATGTAACTTTTCCAACACATGTTCTGTCCTCACCTTTCTCCTTTACACAATTAATATTTGGGAAACGTGTATTCCCCACCTGTCCCTTATCCCTCATCATATCATCTTCTCTTGTATTCTGGATCCCTGCCCCCTGCACATCTAGTTTAAAGCCCCCCCGAGCAGCACTGGCAAACATTCCTGCAAGAATGTTAGTACCCCTCCAGTTCAGATGTAGACCGTCCCTTCAAAACAGATCCCAACGTCCCTGGAACAAAGACCAATTATCCAAAAACCTGAACCCTTCCTTCCTGCACCATGCTCTCAGCCTCGTATTAATGTGCATAATCATTCTATTCTTCGCCTCACTCGCACGTGGCACAGGTAGCCATCCCGAGATTGTCACCCTGGAGGTTCTGCCTTTCAGCTTCACACCTAACTCCCTAAACTCTCTAAGCAGGACCCCCTCACTGACCTTACCTACATCGTTCCTTAACTGTGTCCCTCTGTAGTTTTACCTATTTGCTTTGCTGTTTGATTAACCGCTGATTCACTTTCCGAAGACTTTCCAGTCTTTCTCTGTACCGCTTAAAATGTCTATCTTCTCCTCAGTTGCAACAGAAAACACTGTCGCTGCGTTGTTCTAAGGACGCTGCTCAGTAGCAGCCCTCGCCTCGGTACATCGCACCAGTGGGTCTGGCATCCTATTGGCCCTTGGTGCTTGGTGGCAGCTCCAAACAATATCATCCGAATTACGTTCGTCCTCAAATGTTTCTCGTCGACTTGCAAAACCCACATTTGTGTGCCATTAAGGGCGTTTTAACAACAGAGGCTACTGCCGAGAACTTTGCTCTGATGATGGAGGACGCTTGCTCCTCCATTTTGTTTTCCTGCTCTGTAACTTCCCTGAGTAATTAAGTATAAAGATGGAGGAGGCCGCATCCAAATACGCAGAGCAATCACCCCATGTGACAACCAGCTCTTCACAATTTGCTTTTCCTCAATATCTCTTAGACCGTTGAATGCACCCTTTGTAGATCAAACAGTGCAGCAGCTTCACAATCTGAAAACGTAGGCAAACAATTTAGCTCCTTCTTACTAAAATGTGTGCCTAAACTTCACCGGAAGATCAGCTGCGCTTTCAGCAGTGTCAATAGCATCTTCCAGAGCTTGCAGGTAATTCGCTGATGTAGCAATAGATTTTCTGCCTTTAGGAAACTCGCTATATCAGCAGACGGACCGTTCAAGCTCTCTACCAGTCTCAGTTTTCTCATATTATTCATCCAGTAAATGAGAATTCTGCTCAGCTCAAGCTTCATATTATTCATCCCCATCGGATGTGTTCTTGATGCCACCGAACCTTCCAAGCCTATAAAACTGGCTCGCCGAATAAATACCTCTGCATTTATCAGCCAGAGATGTAAAGACAAACCGAGTTCATTATTTATATCAACTGCTGAATGAATCATTAGACCATCAGACAGCTTCTTCGCCTCACTCTGCAGAAACGAGAGTAACTTGTCTTTGGCGTCAGTTACGGAAAACTCGACTTCCAATTCAGCACTCTCTCCTTTACTCCCTCCTCTCGGAAAGTATGGACGGCCCATGGCCCCGTCTCTCCAGATACTACAATGCGAAAAGGCAGAACCACTTCCGTCAGGTCATCGCCTGTTTGGATAAAACATATTTACCCGCCGTTTAGTCAAGCTACTGTCCCATCATCGTAATGTTCACTAATATTTACGATAAGTAAAACCCTTAGGCAATTAATTAATCTGGTCTTTTCCTCACTGACTCCTTCGTCCTCTCTCGCCCCTTGTGGCTTGTCCTGTTTACCGGGAATGTGAATTTCATGCTCAGCTTCCTGTCTGGCAAGCTCCTTGTGCTGGAGGGAGGAGGTCCTGTGGCGGTTCACTTCACCTGTCAACGTGCAGAGGAAACATCCTCCAGCACCCTACGGCCTACTGTTTGTCGGGAATTCGCAGACCCAGCCCACTCCCATCGTTTCCTCCTTGTCCAGAGAACTTTGGTTTTCTATAGAACTCTGTTCAGGCGTGTGTGTGGAATATTGCATTTGCTTTCAGTCGCTTCATTATAGGGAGGATGGCGAGGATTTGTAAATGGTATAGAGGAAGTTATAAAGAGGACATTTAGGCTGAGGTCTACAAGATCCCAAGATGCAGAAATTGCACAAACTTGAACTGCTGTTTCCGGAATGGCAGAAACCAAGGCAATAACTGAGAACATCATTATTGTCGTAAAAGGACGTGACGTTGACGCTTTATCATTCTCTGGTTAGGTTCCATCTGGTGTTTAAAATTTCCTTCGGTCTCCCCATTATAAGAAGGAGACCAAAGCTTTGTAAAGAGTTTCGAATGTTTATGGGAAGGAGATCTCAAAGAAGGATTTTCAGGAACTTGTGTTATTCTTTCCAGAATAGCAGCCACCAAGGGGAGATGGAGAGGCTCATAAATACAGTTGACAACTGTAACCTTTCTCACAGTATCGGAGAATAGGGGACATGCAGTTGAACTGAGAGAAGAAAATGTTCAAAAGAGATTTATGGAGAAATGTTTAAAATAAAACAAAACAGAGAGTTCCGGTTGTCTGGGAATGAAGGCACTGGTACTTATGAGATTCTGAAATAGGCAAACAAATTCACAGAGAAGGAGGGGATATTGACAAACCTCAGGCAGGGTGATTTGTTTAATTAGGCATCATCTGCTTAATCATATCAGCCCAACATGACAGACTAAGGGCCTCTTCGTGTACCGCAATGTATAACTTGAGAAATAGTTATTAATGAGGGAAATTAATTTTCCACTCCATTGTGAGTATTATTTCCTTCATTCTGACTCTGTAACCCATTATGATCTTCATTCAGTCGAAACATTCTCCCAGCAAGCGGTCCGAATTACCTCACAGAATCTATTAATGCTCCTCACAGTTTAAGAGGAAACAGGGCTGTCTCATTCATTCTCCACTCACAAAGGTAGCCTGCCATCTCTTGAAGCTCCACACACGTCACCATGTGGGGAATCACAGACAGACCCCGTCCTGTCACCGTGTGGGGAATCACAGACACAGACCCCGTCCCATCACCGTGTGGGGGAATCACAGACACCGACCCCGTCCCGTCACCCTCTGGGGAATCACAGACAGACCCCGTCCTGTCATCGTGTGGGGAATCACAGACACATTTCCCGTCCCATCACCGTGTGGGGGAATCACTGACACAGACCCCGTCCTGTCACCATGTGGGTAATCACAGACACAGACATTGTCCCGTCACCATGAGGGGGAATCACTGACACAGACCCCGTCCCGTCACCGTGTTGGGAATCACAGACACAGACCCCGTCCCGTCACCGTGTAAGGAATACTCCCGTCACTCTCTCTTTTGCATGGATAACTTTTTTGGGGAACTGTGACTAGACCTGGAAATAATACTCAATGTGCATTCAGGCAGAGGGATTAATTTAATGAGACATCACTGGCATACTTACGTCAGCCCAGCACCACAGGCCAATGGCTTCCTCCTGTCCTGCACTTTTGTATGTTATAACTGAGGACGGAATCACTGATTAAGGGCATTTGTTTTCCACTCCTTCCTGAATATCCGATCCTTCATTCTGGGACTGTGACACATGGTAATATAACCGTCATTCAGGGGAAACATCCTCCCTGCAATTGGTCAGAATGATCTGAAAAATCCGAGCAATTCTCCACACAATTCCAGAGAATGTAGACTCAATCTCCCCGCACACAGCAAATGTACCATGCCCGGAACTATACTGTCAGTGTGAGGGATAGTTTCGGCCCCCTCTTTTCAATAGGGATAACTTTCACATGGAAGTGTAACAAGACCTGGGACTAATATTCAAGGTGCATTCTCACCACGCCCAGTAGAACTCCTTCCAGTAAGACATCTCTATAAATCTTCTACAATTCTCCTGCATCGCAACACAAAATACTGTTTGGCTCCCTAATTGACTGCGGTACCTTAATGTTAACTTCTTAGTGATTTCTTGACAACGACCGTTTGGTCCCTCCGAACCGTTCACGCTGGACCCATGTAAATATTGATTTACTAGTTTGTCCCTCTGAGAGTGAATGGCCTCGAATAACTCCATATTCTGTCCGTCTGCCACATCTTCACTCCTTCACTTCTGTCTGCATCCCCAAACCCTCGCTGCGCTCTTCCGACTACTAACCATGAAATTCAGATCCGTACAGCAGCCGGCATGGACATAATAAAGTCGGTCCTCTCATTCAAATCTCCGCTGTAGACTGTGAACAGCTGGGGTGCAGATACAAACCCTGGGTCACCTAAATGTTTGAACGTGGTCCATTTGTTTAATCTCACTGACACTGACGTGCTGATTAATTCTCACACACGCATATTATACTGAAACCCAATTGCATATCCGAACCTTTCTGAAGTTCTTTCAATACCACATTCATCATGTCCCAATTTACCGTTTGTTTGTCCATTCCTGAACCCACACTAACACTGCTAGCCCCCTGGATGTGGATTTGGGACTGGGTCTGTGTCTCTACCTGTAAGGCAGTGGTGCAGAAAAAAATGGAGATAATGACCTTCTGTTTCAGTGTAAACGTTGTATTGATATTCTGTGTCTGGGTATTGGCACAGTGTGGGACTGAATCTGTATTTCTCTGCTGTCTGAAACAATGGAACTGATGAGCTCTTGGTTTATCTGTGCTCTGTAACACACCTTGTGTGTCAGAGAAGAGCAGCTGCTATTTCCATACACGCTGACTACCCAGCATGCATAATAGATTATCTCAGAGCAGGAATCATTTCGAATCGATCAGAAAATGACTGTTTCGACATTAAAATCAGCACGCATCCCAAAATGCATCTGCAATGCCAGATCGCTTGACACGCACGAATCTGGATGTAACCTGTGCACCTCCATATTAGACAACAGACGCCTAAATCTGCGCACATTCCGAACTCCGTATTCAACCATAAATCTGTGCGCATGACCAAGTAAGAGCTCACCCTAAATCCATATGCGCCCCGATCCTGACGACAAACCCACATGCACGCTGGATTATCCGAAATCACGGGTGAGGTCAAACAGTTCACAAAATAGCTACACGTTCAAAAATCTAAAACAAAGTTCCAAGATCTATTATTAAAGTATCTATAAGTGAAATAACCTTGTGATTCGTTACGCCCCCCACCCCCCCAAATCCACCGACACACCCTAATTCTTGTGTACCTGAGAACCCCGAAATCCGATTCCGCCCCTACATGTCCAATTGCAGGGGCGGACAATTACAGATATTTCAAACATTTCACAAGATAACTTAATCCACATTAAAAATAGCAGGAACAAAGCTCAGTGTTAAAGTGCATTATTTAACCGAGTATCTATAAACGAAACAATTTGAATTTTGTTATTAACCCAATTCATCTGACATCCAAAAATCCTCGAGCACTCCCAATTCCCTACGCACACCCAAATGGGTGCGCACTCCGAATCCGACAAAACCTCCCACTTACAGATTAGGTTATCAGAGAGGAGAAGTCATTTCAAATAGTTCACAAAGTAATAACCTCCAAATTAAAAATCAGAGCAAGAGCAGAGTAGAAAGCTGAAAGAGTATTTATTAATAATGTACCTGTCACTGAAGCAACCTTGATGTTTGTCAGGATCCCAAATCCAAAGACACCCCCAAATCCAGGAGCACTCTAAGATCGTGTACACCACCAAACCCGCTGACACCCACGTATACACATTTGATTTTCCCAAAGGAAGAGTCACTTTAGAGTGGCAGCATTCAACTTAAAGTAATCGCGAGAACATAGTGCAAAGGCACTATAAATGAAATGACTTTGAGATTCACCACATCCCCAAATCGACCGACACCGACAAATTAAGTGCATGCACCTACACTTTTCCTTTTCCCCAGTCCTCAGGCACCCGTGTGCCCTCGAAATCCATACTGACGTCTAAGCCCCTGTGCATCCATATTGCTTGTGCAACCTCCCATCAGAAAGCACCATCCACTCAAAGTACTCGCCCAAACTCTCCTAAAGAGACCAGATGTGTACGTACCCCCAAATCCGCTGTTTTCACTAAATCTGTTCGCCGAAGCAACACTAAAACTGCGTAATCCCAGGATCGGTGCGCACCCCAAAACGGCTGACACCCCAGATGCATGATGGATTCACGCCAGCAAGCATTTCAAACAATTCATAAGATGACCGTCTCGTGGTTAGGAAGCAACATGTGCGTCAAAATCCTTTTGCACGTATCCCAAAGACTCTACAAAATCGATATGCACTCAGAAAAACGTGGAGACGCGCCAACTACCCTAAGTCTGACATCCCCAAAAAGGTGCGCACCCCTATATCGGAGCACTCCCCTAAATCAGTTTGCAACCCCTTATTAGAGAACGCTCCAAAGTCCATTGACAACCCCAGATCCATATGAACCACAGGACCGTGTGCAACCCATATTCGACGACAGAAAGAATAATTGCGCAATTGCGCACCCTAAACCCGCGGACTCCGTCACGTCTACATCAGATTTTCCCGGAGCAACAATCGATAAAAACAATTGAGAAGATGGCAGCCACGACATTAATAATCCACACACAAAATTTGATCCCACAACTCACACAAATATCCTATGATCGAAAAGACAATCCAAATCAGCGCATATCACCAAATCCATGTGCATCGTCAAATTGGTGCACATCACCAAATCCATGCGCAGACCAAACACGCTGAAACCACCCCAGTCATTGGTGGGGCTCATTGTACACAGATTTTGTCATCTTGTGTATGTCTGAAATTATTCTTTTGCGATAATCTAATTTAACGTGTGTGTGTCCACGGTTTTGAAGTTGTGGGGATGCATTTGCATTTGGAGATGCACACGGATTTTTCACGCTTTTTGGGTGTCTGCTGTTTGGAGGTTTGCCGATTCTCAAAGTTGTTTCATTTAGATCACGTGAATAATTAATTTAATTTGAAATTTGACATGAATTTTAATGATTTTAAAATTGAAATTAAAATTTTAAAATTAATAATTTTAAATGATACTTCCTCTGGGATAATATAATGTGCGATTTTGTTTCTCCCAGGGTATGATATTCGCATGGATTTTGGGGTGCGCTCCTAGTTGAGATGGTGCACATATTTGTGGTGTACATAGATTTGAGATTGTGTACATGGAAACATAGATTTGTGGTGAAATAAAGATTTGGGCGTGTTGGCGGATCTGAATTTGCACATGAATTTTGAGCTGCGTGCGGATTTTAAAGTCGTGGCATCCACTTTCTGAATTCCTGAAAGGATTCTAAACTGCAAGTTGGGATGTTAGCGGATTTATAGACAATAGACAATAGGTGCATAGGTAGAACATTCAGCCCTTCGAGCCTGCACCGCCATTTTGAGATCATGGCTGATCATCTACAATCAATACCCGGTTTCTGCCTTGTCCCCATATCCCTTGATTCCCCTATCCATAAGATCTAGCTCCTTCTTGAAAGCATCCAGAGAATTGGCCTCCACTACCTTCCGAGGCAGTGCATTCCAGACCCCCACAACTCTCTGGGAGAAGTTTTTCCTTAGCTCTGTCCTAAATGACCTACCCTTTATTCTCATACCATGCCCTCTGGTACTGGACTATCCCAGCATCTGGAACATATTTCCTGCCTCTATCTTGTCCAATCCCTTAATAATTTTATATGTTGCAATCAGATCCCCTCTCACTCACCTTAATTCCAGCGTGTACAAGCCCAGTCTCTCTAACTTCTCTGCGTAAGACAGTCCACACATCCCAGGAATTAACCTCGTGAATCGACGCTGCACTTCCGCTATAGCCAGGATGTCTTTCCTTAACCCTGGAGACCAAAATTGTACACAATACTCCAGGTGTGGTCTCACCAGGGTTCTGTACAAATGCAAGAGGATTTCCTTGCTCTTGTAGTCAATTCCCTTTATAATAAAGGCCAACATTCCATTAGCATTCTTCACTGCCTGCTGCACTTGGTCATTCACCTTTAGTGACTGATGAACAAGGACGCCTAGATCTCTTTGTATTTCTCCCTTACCTGAATTTACACCGTTCAGATAATACTATGCCTTCCTGTTCTTATTCCCAAAGTGGATAACCTCACAGTTATTCACATTAAACGTCATCTGCCAAGTATCTGCCCACTCACCCAGTCCATCCAAGTCACCTTGAATACTACTAACATCTTCATCACATGTCACACTGGCACCCAGCTTAGTATCATCAGCAAATTTGCTGATGTTATTCTCAGTGCCTTCATCTAAATCGCTGACGTAAATTGTAAACAGCTGTGGTCCCAATACCGAGCCCTGTGGCACCCCACTAGTCACCACCTGCCATTCTGAGAAATACCCATTCACCGCTACACTTTGCTTTCTATCTGACAACCAGTTTTCTATCCATGTCAATGTCTCCCCCACCCCCCGATGCCCTGTGCTTTGATTTTACCCACCAATCTCCTATGTGGGACCTTATCAAATGCCTTCTGAAAATCGAGGTACACCACATCTACTGGATCTCCCGCGTCTATCTACCTGGTTACATCCTCGGAAAACTCCAACAGATTAGTCAGACATGATTTCCCCTTGGTAAATCCAAGCTGGCTCGGCCCAATCCTATCACTGCTATCTAGATATGCCACTATTTCATCCTTAATAATGGGCTCTAGCATCTTTCCCACCACAGACGTCAGGCTGACAGGTCGATAGTTCTCTGTTTTCTCCTTCCTTCCTTTCTTAAAAAGTGGGATAACATTAGCCATTCTCCAATCCTCAGGAACGGATCCTGAATCTAAGGAACATTGGAAAATGATTACCAATATATGCGCAATTTCCAGGGCCACCTCCTTTAGTACCCTAGGATGCAGACCATCTGGACCTGGGGATTTGCCAGCCTTCAGTCCCATCATGCTTCTCATCACCGTTTTCTTCCTAATGTCAATCTGTTTCATTTCCTCTGTTACCCTATGTCCTTGGCCCATCCATACATCTGGGAGATTGCTCATGTCTTCCTTAGTGAAAACAGATCTAAAGTACTCATTAAATTCTTCTGCCGTTTCTGTGTTTCCCATAACAATTTCTCCCAATTCATGCTTCAAGGGCCCAACATTGTTCTTAACTATCTTCTTTCTCTTCACATAGCTAAAAAAGCTTTTACTATCTTCCTTTATATTCCTGGCTAGCTTGCGTTCGTACCTCATTTTTTAAACCCGTGTTGCTTTTTTAGTTAAGTTCTGTTGTTCCTTAAAAACTTCCCAATCATCTGTCCTCCCACTCACCTTAGCTCTGTCATACTTCCATTTTTTAATGCTATGCAATCTCTGTCTTCCTTTGTCAAACACTGTGGCCCCCTTTCCCCCTTTGAATCCTTCTTTCTCTGGGGTATGAACTGATTTTGCACCTTGTGCATTATTCCCAAGAATACCTGGGTGCGCACTGAATCGAGTCGCGCAGATATTGGACAGTGTTGGTGTATAAGTGGTGCACTCTGCTCTGGTGTGAGATTGAATTTGGGAATGCGCACGGATTAAGTCATCAGTTGAGCACTGATTTTGGGTGTGCGTAGATTTAGGGTTTGGCGGCAAATATGCACAAGGATTTGTGGATATACGCCAATTTAGAGGTCTGTAGTCAATTACGGGGAGGTAATTAGATGTTGTGCAGTTCGTATATTCCGGGGGTTCTTTGTTTACCAATCAACAGTTGCAATCTTAATTTCGAGTTGTGCGAATTTTAAATGTCGAAACAACCATTTTCTGAACTGTTGGACATGAATTCTGCTTTGGAATTATCTGTTATGTATATGGGGTTTCAGTGTGTTTGGAGTGCGCTCTGATTTGGTGATGTCCACATCTTTTGTGGATTCATGGGTGGCAGTTTTGATTTATCAGTGCAAAGACTCTGCTAAAGTAAATTCCGATACTCCGGAGCGCTGGGCAACTTTACAGTCTACTTTACAATTTACAATTTACAAAGTTACAGAACTTTACAATTCTTAATCAATACTGTAACATAATTTAAATTTACATTTAAAGGTAATACGCTGTGCTTTTAGAAATTGCTGCAAGTTTGAACGGAATGCGAGGAAAGAACTGCCGGTGAGATTTCAGGAAGAAACTTAGAAATCACTCGAAATTTAGTCTCAAACATGGCCGTGCACACGTATTTGGGGATACACATAGATTTGGGTGTTGGCCGATCAGGATTTGCACCCGAATGTGTTGAGTGCGGATTGTTAACGTCGAGGCTGCCAATTCCTCAACTGCTTCGAATGTATCTTGCTCGGAAAAATCTCATGGACATGTGGGGGTGTCAGCGGGTTTAGGGTGCGCGCTGCATTGGGTATTGAACAAAAATTAGGCGTGTCAACGAAAATGGGTTGCACAGGGTATCGGGGTGCACATGGATGCACAGAGATTTTGGGGTTTGTTCTTGAATATGGGGATGCGCACGTATTTGGGGATAGCATGTTTGGGGCTGTGTCGGCGAATATGGAGTCGCCACATTTCTGTGGGTGTATCTGGGATTTCACAAAGATTTGGGTTGATCTGTGTGTGTCGGCGGATTTGGTGATGTGCCCCCGACCTTTGGGATCCGTGGGGCTTTGAGTGTCAATGCAGCCATTTTGTGTTTGAAATGATTCTTCGTTAGGTTTAAGATCTGCTTTAGGGTTAGGGCTAGGGTTAGGGTTAGGGATAGGGTTAGGGTCATCGAATGTGCGTCCTTACTTGAGGAATGCGCAGATTTTGGAACTCACACGCATTTTCGAGATACTTCCATACTACTGCTGAGTATGAGGGTGCACATGAATTTGACCATCGTTGACGATAATGATAATGTTATTTTCTCCTGAGCCATAACACGGACCAGTGTGATAATGTAACAGCGTGTCCCGGTCATTCACAGGAATGCATTCCAAGACAACTATATTTTAACTCCTCCCCCAAGCATAGAATTCAACTGGAGATTTACCCAACTCCTTGAGTCGGCTGAATGCGATATGCACTCTTGTAAGCTGTGCATTACTGTCCCATATAACTGAATACCTAACAAAACGGGGGGGGGGGGTGTGATTTGTCCAAATGCTAGAGAAACTTCTCAGGCCAGGCAACATCTCTGGAAAAGAACGCAGTCGACGTTTCGGGCCGAAGCCCTTCAGCAGGACTGGAGGGAAAAAAAGCAGAGGAGTAGATTTGAAAGGTGGTCTGTGAGGAAAGAGAAACCCCAGACGACAGGTGAAACTTTGAGGTGGATGGATGAAGCAAAATGCTAGGAAGTTAATTGCTGAAAGAGACAGAAGAATGAAAAAAAAATGGGGTAAGTGGAGCTGGACCATAGCGAGGCTATGGCGGTCAAGGAGATATTAAGTGAGAGGGACAAAGGGGTGGAAATGGTGAAGGAGAGGTTTGAGAAGTCAATGTTCATGCTAACCAAACGGATTACTAGCTGTTGTTCCTCGCACCTAAGTGTGGCCTTATCGTGACATTGGAGGAACTCATGAATGGACATATCGGAATGGGAATAGGAAGTGGAATTAAAATGGGTGAGCACTTGGAGATACCGCCTGTTCGGCGGATGGACTGTAGATGCACAAACACCCAATCAGTTTGCATCTCTTTATCGGGGAAGAAACCCTTAAGTCTGTGCAATTCAATTTAACTTCCAATTAAGTTCGCATCTCAAACTCATGTGCACCCCAAATACACACACATCCTCAAGAAAGAGCACACCGAATATCCACGTGTGCATCGAACCCGCTGGGAACCTCCAATGCGTTTCACATAATCCCAGATGCGCCAAATCCGTAGACATATCAAGATCGCGCCAAATCGGCCTGAACCCCCAGATACACCCACAAAAAAGGTGGATATGGGGTGCTCACGTACTTGGGGTATATAGTTGTGTGAAATGTAAATTGAAGAAAAGATGAAGATAATCACAAATGAAGATTCAGGGCCAGATTTATGGACGAAATTCGTAAAAGTGTATGAACCTTAAGTTCTCACCCTGTAGCAGAGACAGACAGGTACAGGATGAATTATTCAACCAGACTGCCCATAACCTGGCAGCTTGAAATATTTCTTCACATCTCTCGTCTTACCTCAGGCAGCTTTGACATGCTCACAAAATTCTATTACATCAGTAAAAACACGCACACAATTCTCAGCAGAGATGTTCCTGTTCTCACTGTGTGTTGCCTTGGACCTCACATTTCTGCAGATTTTCTTTAGTTTGTGCAACAGTAACCTGGTCATTTCACCGCTGTCTCCCGACCTTGTTCTCTCTTTCGTATCTCTGCTTGTGTGTGTGTGTGTGTGTGTGTGTGTGTGTGTGTGTGTGTGTGTGTGTGTGTGTGTGTGTGTGTGTGTGTGTGTGTGTGTGTTATGAGAAGAGACAATTTAAATGTTTTTCCACATATTCTGTCCTGGCTGGAACATTTCCCGCCATTGTTCCGCACGCCGGCTGTTCTGCCGCCGACAGGGGGCGCCAGGGGTACGGCCCGCGTCATCATCATCGTCATCAGCGTCCGGATTTACTTATTTCATCCAACGTGACGCGAAGGCAGCGGTAAAAATAAAGCAGGGTGAAAACCGGGCTTTAGTTTTCCTCTGCACTTCAGATTTCGGAATTAGTATAGGCATTATTTTGACTTCATTTTACAGGGTAAAATCCTCTTCTGTCTCTAGATGACACGCGCCCTCTCTTGACACTTTCACTAAATGCGACAATGAACTGGTAATATTGCAGGATCCCCTTAAACTCCTGAAATAGTTTCTGCTCTGTATTTTCTGTTCTTGCTTTTCTCTGCCCCTGTTCCTTTGATTTGATTGCTTTTCAACTCGTATGGCAATACATTGTGGGCCGAACGGCCTTTCACGCGCTGTACATATTAAGGCTATGCTCTAAGTTTTTTTTTCCATATGTAAAAACTCGCGTTTGCAGCAGTGAGCTCTTGTGGCTCAATCGGTTAGCGCGCGGTACTTATATGACAGTACACGGTGGAGAAATGCCGAGGCTGTGAGGTCAACGCCCAGCTGACTTGACGACTCTCGAGTAGGGTATTCCACTGAAATTTTACATTTGAGTTTGGGCTTCTGAGACACCCTGCTTATTATTTGTGTTTAACTTTGAATCGATGCACCGTTGATTTTGACCCGAGAATGCGAGTGTTTGTTTACAGGCGTTGCAGGAGATCCTCCCTTATTCAATAAAAGGCATGTGGCCGCAGGACAACAGACAATCTCCCTGTTTGGTTCTTTAGTTAAACACGCGTAGCCTCAGTTCCCGTTGTTGAAAGTGTCTGAGCAGATGGTTTCTTTGCTGAATCAAGGCATTATGCGGACCCCGCATTCCTGTCTTCTTAGTTCAATTAACCAAATGTCGAAGTAACGAACCCTGCCCTTCTTGAAACCATGCTTCAGAAACCCTCAAATTACACATCACCTTGATTCGTTGTACTGTCGAATAAACTCAATATTTACTAACTTCGGCGAATTGTTTTAGGCACACGCGAAAAAAAGAAATATTAATCGTAGCCTCAATGGCCGCAAATGGTATCGGGATGCTGATCTCTCTCTCTCTCTCTCTCTCAACATGAATCTGCATTATTTCTGGACCGAATTATAAAATAATTCTCACATGTCCGGAGTTCACCAAGCCTCTGTTAAAGAGACGACACCTCCCTCTATTCTACTGACGTCCTTCCGGCTGGAGAGAGATCACTCCACCGCGACCTCAGAGCTGATCAACTTGCCGCTCCGTTCCTGAAGGTTGTGGTTACCAATATAATTATCGTTCACAATAGGTCGTTCAATTGGCCGTTGATGTCTTGGTCTGGTTGCGATCCGAAGGAGCAGATTGGACGGTGATCATTAATGACATTTCAGTGTGATGGTGTGCCTGGTGTCAGTGTGGACTCGGTGGGATGATTAGCCGTGATTCCTTACTATATAGCTGGCATCATCTCACAAGTAACCCTGGCTTGTAACGCGTCCTGTTGTTTACAAATGTATCGGCACATGGTTCACTCACTTGCTTCAATTAATTGATAATCTGAGGTGATGAGAACGGACGAGAGAGATCGGGTGAAAAATCTTAAAGGTACTGTTAAATTTATCACGTCGGCCGGGGCACCACCCTGTGGTGACTGCGGAAAGCTAGAGTACCGAAGTTGTGTTAATTCCTTGCCTCATATAAGCAACATAGTTCAGTTAACTGTTACATGTCGTGCCTTAACTAACACACCACAGGAAATTGTTAATACATATCTCTCTATCCGGCACATAAATTTAATTCTTGTTATTGAAAATAGAAAGGAACGGTGGGCAATGTTTTGTACTTATGGCTATACTTCAGAGCAGGGCGGGGAGGGGTTGCCTCAGGTCATTGCTCAATAGCGCAAAGCATTGAGCGCTTTGCACTGTTTCTGTGGAGTAGTGGTTATCACGTTGGCTTCAAACGCGAAAGGTCGCCAGTTCAATCCCGGGCAGGAACATTCTTTGGGCTACAGTGATTGGGATGTACTTGAGAATCAACTTTTCAGTTTATGTTCAAATGTATTGTCATGGGCATCTATGTGTAATTATAATGAACGTTTGTTTTTCTATCAGTAGCGCAATGTATTTCAAACCTGGCAAAGGTAAATTAAAGAAAGAAGAATTAGTAGTAATTATATATAATTTAACGGAGAACATACACGGATTTAAACCTAAGGAGATTCATGGATAACGTCCACTGCGTAACGGGAGAATTAGCCTTCAAACCTATTGTCATGTATTGTCGCATGAAGATGCATTGTGATTTCAACGGAGCTCACATCTCAGATGTTCCCATCCAGAGAAACATCAGGAATAATAACCATGTGCTGCAAAATTTCAAACATACCGTCAAATGTTAAATCGCTTTCTTTATCCTCCCCCCCGTATTCCACTCCTTCCTCGTCTCACCACACAGACATCTGTTCATATTCTCCACCACAGTATTCTAGTTTCCAAATTTTCAGTCTGCCTCCCCCAACTCTCTCTCTTTCTTTCTCTCTCTCTCTCGCTCTCTCACTCACTCACACACACACACACACACACACACACACACACACACACACACACACACACACACACACACACACACTCGCATTCAATCTCTCTGCTTCTCTTTGTTTTATCCGTCGCGAGCAGCATCACAGCCACCCCACGTCAGCCGCACAAATATATGTTTATGCCGAGGTGGAAACAGTTGGTAACATCAACACTTAATACTTTCAGGATTCGAATCTGCGATCGTCCGGTGATATTGCAGCGCAGACAGAAGTCATATTACTTACTATTGGAATCGCACATTGCATTCCTGTTAAAGATCCAATGAGGAAGGTCTGATCACAACGCTGACATCGGGTTTCTGAGGGAATGTCGAAAAGTCTGGTTAAAACCTTCCTGTAAAATGACGGTAATGTAGCACAAGGAAACGGGGTACTGTGGCACTGTCTATTTTGCGACGAGGTGACGGTGGGATATCGCATATCGGTACAGAGTTGGGATCACGGCCCTTTTCAACATATATAAGTTGTTGCGATTCCATGTAAAATTAAAACATGGGCGAAATGTCCCAAGCCTGCATAAAGGTCGGTGACTGGCCGTGGAGGTTCTTCCGGAAACGTGAACGTCTTGAATTAATATTTATCTCGGAATACCCTCCGCCCCTGACTGAACGCGCGGCCTGTGTACAGTTACTCCAAAATAACTCCTGATCTTTCCCCGGTGACACTCTTAACTCTATCACCTTGATAAAACCTTAAGGTCTGTCATTCTAATCAAACCGGCCACAATTATATTGTTTAACATTTCGGCAACATAATGACCAGTGATGCATTACTCCAGGATCCCCACAGTGGATGTGCATCGTTTGAAATGTCTGCCACTGAAAAATGATCAGTGAAAATGTATCCTGGAATATCAGAGGAGTCCAGGAGAAAAATAACACCTCGCCTTTGGACGTCAAGGAGCAGACGGATGGTATATTGACAGTGGCAACTTGTCTTGCTTAGCAGTCACGAGTTTGCCTGCAAAATTCCATGGCAACATTTGAGGTTTTATGACTTTTCGGTCCGGATTTTCTGGCATGCAAATGTTCGGGCAGCCCTGATCAACGGTTGTGTTACTGTGAATAGTTCAGTGAATAGACGAGGAACCGAACTCCGAAAGTCATGAAGTTAAAGATAAAACATTATTTTCAACATTTTAAGCACAATCAGTGCAGACATTTTGTTTTGTACAAGATTAGAGTGAAGAGAAGGAAAAGAGCACCATGCAAGTGTTCGGGCACTCCACGGATTTGAAATCTCAGATAACTTTTACCAAAGTCTCAGACCTTAATTAGCTCGTGAAGGCTATGGCTTCTTCATAATCGTCGTTAGGAAAGGCCAGGTGATGTAAATTTCAAATCTTTATAAATAATCTGCCTCCTCAAATCTTGTCCCAACAATCAGCAGTCATGCGCTTCTCTAATCAGCTTCTTAGCACTCTGAAAATTAAAATAAATGATGCCAACAAAGCAGAAGAAGGCTATAAGAGGATAGCAAAGCATTTTCAAGTAGCTGTTTTCTCGGTTCGTAATGTAATTAAGAAATTATTTTGTAATTTAGTGTAATTTTGTATTTTTCCTGACACTGCCGCTGTAAATGAAATTACTTGAACTACAGAGTATTGTAAACCTGACTCAGAATGTTTAAAGGAGATATGCCTTAGAATCTCCTTTCATACTCACATTTTTGAGTGCTTGGGATGAATGCCAGGGGTGATGGCGGTGGGCGATATTAGATACCACGCGGATATGAGAATAGAGGGACCTTGTGAGGGCAGATAGGATTGATTTAGTAAAACATGAAATTACCAGGTCAATTGCTTCAGAACAACATAGAGAGCAGAAGGGCCTGTTCACGTGTTTTTTTCTTGGTGTGTGTCCGCGATATCACAGCCGAAGTACTGTGCGCATCTCTGATCGTCCGCCTCAGGAAGGATGCACGGGGTTTGTTACCGGCCCGGGAGGGCTCGAGTCAGATGCAGTCTGGGTAGTGACGGTGCACTGATCTCAAAACTCATGCAACACTGCCTCTCTCCTCAGCCACAGCAGGCCACACTGTCACGATTCAATTAGAGAATAATGTAAATGATGACAAATGACACAAGTTATTCATAAAAGAAAATGTTCGACTTTATTTATTCCTTTTCTTAGATCCAAAAGCACATATTATTCCTCTTTGTGCAGCAAGTCCTGTGTCTTTTGAATCTGCCTAAAATACTTTGCCTGGTCGACAGCGTTGCTCTGCCTTTCCTGGGCTGATTACTGAATCAGAGTCATAGCCTCCTTTTAGACATGGTGCCGTTTCCTTAATCCTTCCGCTTCATCCTTCGTTAGATCGGCTGGTTCCTCTGGCTTATATCGTCTTTAAGTGATTTCTCACACCACCACTGAAACTTATTCATATGCATCAGGTCCACAGCTCTCCACTATGTAACCCTTTCTTAAAGGTTTCTCCCTTCTTTTGGAGCATTTTGTGCCCTCTTTCTAACCTATTTCTCTCGGCTCCTACTTTATGCCGACATTTGTTTTCTGATCCTAATCTGTGCTGTTCTGAGATGGCAATTTGTCCTAACTACTATCAAATCCTCAACTAAACAGCCGAATGCTACTGTTTTTTTAACTGTTTAAACTTGCTGTTCGACAGCTTCCCGCAAGCTGAACATACGCAGGGCATCTCCGGCAGTTTCCCTTTCAGAAGCAGGGTGAGTGAGCGACAAACAACTCATATTCTGGCCACTTCTCCAAACGTATTTCTAAAGTTTTCCAATCTAATTAAATCAATCCAAGTACTTTGGATTTGCAGAATCCCCTGAATTATTCACCCTGTGTTAGCGCCAGATCTCCGTATACCTCACTCACCTGGTCCGATTCGCGTCAGCAGCTGAACAAAGGGATTCATGTTCGAGAACAGCTAGGGATGACAATTCCATTACAAGTATCACCTCTTGTAATAATGATCTGTGAGGCACAGAGGATACACATTTACTGAGAAGAAATTGCTATTGTTCCAACTAAAAAGCACGTGGGTTCATAAACTGTGCAGCTGTGAGCACCCTACTAGAATTCCCGACCCTCCCTGAACAGTCAATGAAGAGGAAAGTGATTACGCTGCCCACACGCCCATCATGGTCCCGATCTCCACGTGTCCGTGGGGCTCTCCTTTACCGCGAGGTTGATTTCCGGTTGCTGGAGAGTTATGGGTCCAGTGTATTTAGAGTGTCTAAATCTTATAGTGTTCCC
Source organism: Hypanus sabinus (assembly GCF_030144855.1). Classification (NCBI taxonomy): domain Eukaryota; kingdom Metazoa; phylum Chordata; class Chondrichthyes; order Myliobatiformes; family Dasyatidae; genus Hypanus; species Hypanus sabinus. The sequence continues at coordinate 2,232,763 of NC_082723.1, forward strand.
ATTCAACTTTTATCCATTCCATTTGCGCGAGGTCACCTGACCTACCTGGATCAGCTTCCTACTGGTCATTTTACAGGGCTACAACCTGCATTGTCCCACCCGAGCCATGTGTATTTTGTCTTCCAACTCTGTCTGATCTAAACCAATTAAGTGACGCAACCCAGACAACGTCTAACGAGATTACGGATGGTTTCTTTGGTAGGTCTATGACTATAAAGTTAACCTAAAGTTCCTTGTGTCAACATTCAATTGCTCTGATTAGTTTGACCCAGAACCAGATTTAGTTCAGAGTCCACCTTCTTTAGATAACAAACAGCTACTTGTCTGGGAATGGATGCAGGTTACCAGCTCAGTATCTGAAGTTTATTGTATCGGCATTCAATTGCTCTGATTAGTTTATCGAAGATCAATAATCCGTTCAGAGAGCACAAAAAGAGGGGTGGCTGGGGGACAATTGGTTTGACTGCTTCCCCTGTCCTTGATTGGACGGTCATTTCTGCTGGTCAATATTAAACCATCCTTATGTATCACCACACTTTCTGGCATATTGCTATGATCTTCTCAGATGAATAAGGCAGCAAAATATGGGTTAAAGGTATCCACTATGTCCTTACCTGCAAAGTTTAACACAATACTATTATTTCCAATGCACTTTAATTCCTCCTTAACTTTTATTTTACTCGTCAATTATAAGGAAGGACGTCTATTGTGGTCAATCTTAGCATTATCGGCAACATCATTTTCAAACTGCATGTTGGGAATGCGAATTTAACTCCTGACTATTGCTCTCACTTGTTCATATGCCGGTCGGTTGACATTATTACTATTTTTTCACTATTCTTTTGAAAGCTGTCTTTCCTTCAATATTTTACCTATACATTTATTCATCCATATGCTCGCCTATGGATTTGCTAAATATGCCTGCAGAAAAAAATAATGATCTTAGGTTGTATGTTTTACGTACTTTGATAATAAATTTTACTTTGAAATTTCAACGTTAATCCATTGTTTTTCTTGTGCTTCTCACGACCTTGGGTTAGAAAGTTTCATTCACAGCGTGTACAACCTTTATAACTCGACCCCATTAATTCTTTTCTTTCTTTTTCAATCTTTTTATTGAGTTTCATATAAATATAAAAAAAACATAACAAAATAATGAATAGGTTATGAACACAATAGACTTAAGATTACATTAATAATAGGATAATAATATCCTATTAAACATCAACAACAAAAAAGTACATTAATCAATCAAGTCTATATAGTTATATATGAAAAAAAACAAAACTAATCATCCAAAGAAAAAGAAAAAAAATTAAAATGTGTGAAAGAAAATATATATATGAAACAAGCACTAAACTAAAACTAACATGGGCAATAATAACAGTTTATAAGTATATGATAGTGTCAAAGAACTCCGAAACTCCATACCTGAACAAGAATAAACAAAGAGAAGGTCTGGGAAAGGCCAAATTAATTCACATGAAAATGTCGGATGAACGGTCCCCAAGTTTCTTCAAATTTAATTGACGAGTCAAAAATTGTGCTCCTAATTTTTTCCAAACTCAGATAAGAAATAGTTTGAAAAAGCCACTGACCCCATTAATTCAACGTCAAACAGTTCCTTTCAGGTTTTTTTTTTCTGAAGTTCCAGCTGCTTATGCACATACATTGTCTTTTTGAATGTTAATGTATTTATATTGACAGAATGCCTGAGAAAACTTCCAAATTAACAAATGAATGATAACTTTCTTAGAAAGGCTCAACTACTTCCGTACTCAGAATCCTATCCTGATTGTTACACGGCAACGTGGAATTCACCTCAGTGTGGAGATATCGCTGGTCATGGATGTATGAAGGAAAATAAAAACGCTGTGTTAAAGATCTCAATGTTTACCCATGGGAGAATGTGAGGCAAGGAATTTAAACGAAGCCGGAGCAAAAGGATGCTTAATTGAGAAATGGCCGGAATTGCGGCAACAAGCTAAATTTCAGCGGAGCAGACTCGAAGAAGCAATCATGTTTCCAATGATGTGGTGATCCGGCTTGAAGAGAAGTGTCAATCTTTACGAGAGGACAACCAATTTGCGATGAAGGTGAGTGCGAGGAGCGTGTAAATAATGCATTTGATTCAATGCAAGAGTGCTTGCGAAAGCAAACAGTGAGTGATAAGAAGGCCTTTTGCTTGCAGCGAGTGGCAGGATTGAGTGAATTGTATAATGATTTATAAGCAGTTTGAATGTAATGTCAAAATTATTATCAGAATAGACACTTATCTCTAGAGATCAATCAAGGGTATACAGCGGATGGAAAAGTTGCTGGGACAACATCTCCATTCACAGAAAAATAATGAACAGGGGCGTGTTTGAAACAGGAGGATGGTGATAGTCGGAGTGATGCAGCTCTTTATGGTATGACAATGCTAGGCAGCCAATTTCCAAACATGTTCTGCTAGCATACAAAGAAAGAACCCAGTACTGCTTCACTACTCTCACTCTCTTCCCCATTTGCGACCAGGGAGAAATTCGCAATGGAAGGAAACCGGGGCAGGAATCCGAAAGAAGAATATAACATGCACTACATCCTTTGTACCTCAGCGTCTGAGAAATATTGATCAAGATATTGGGACATTCATTCCCAGCGGATATTCATCGTGAGCTGTTACAGGCAACAGGCCACCAGAGGGCACTGTAATGTAAGGCAGAAGAAAAGTAATCGGACTGTGCTCCGATGCGAACATATCTAAAGACCGCAACAGCTTGCAGTTGTATAAAGCCTCAGGAGTACATTCGTGTTTTTCCGAAATACAAAGACAGAAGACTAAGTGAAGAAATAAATAATCTGTTAAGTTACTTTTGGGCATTAGCAGAGAATACCGCTCGACGTGCTGACCAAATGTAACTATCCAAGCGGCAAACGTAAAAAAAAACAGAAGAACTTAAGAAATAGGAACGGGGTTAGGCCATGTGGCCCATCGAACCTGCTCCGCCATTTAATAAGGTCATGCCCAATCTAACCATGGATTCATCTTCAACTACCTGTTTTTTCTCCTTAACCCCTAATTCACCTACTTCGCAAAAATCTATCCGACCGTGTCCTGGGGTAGCCTGCACAGATTCATTGGGCAGAGAATTCTGCAGAATCACTGCTTTCTGGGTAAATATTTCCTGCTTATCTCCGTCCAAAATTTGCTTTGCCGTTTCTTAACGGTATGTCTCGTAGTTCAGTTTTCACCTTCCAGTGGAAATAACTTTCCTGCCTCTATCTTATCCATCCCTTTCATAGTTTTAAACACTTTTATATCGTGTAACTTCAGGCCACAGCTTCAAAAGAAAAGCTAGAAAAAGCGATAGAGATAGAGCGGAATCAGAAGATGTAAGCAAAGGAATCTCCGTTAGGCTCCATCATCTTAAGCTCCTCCCTCCGATTAAAGGGGAGGTAACACACTAGAGGAATATACCATCAGTCCATCAATAAGGTGGTATAGGCCATAGTTCCGGACTTGGGCGGGGTGGATGGCATGTGCTAAAGGGTCCAGCACAGTGTACAAATTTGTTACTTTAATGGTAGTGATGGGGATTATTAAACCTGATAATATACAAAAAATGCTCATTTAATTTCAACCCTATCTTTGGTCAGTAAATTGGAAGTGGGAAAACGTTTAAGTCGTTGGAGATTTTGAGACGTCGTGAAGTCATCTTTTAGAAATGTTGAAGATTAATTTGCGGACGATTCGTAAATTTCAGCGCCCATTTACATTAGACTCTAAAGGATTTCTTAAATGTTGTACGATTCTAATTATAGATTATTTGTTCACTGTTCAACACTTAACCATTCTGTGATAGTTGAAAGTGCGAATGCATTGAGAATGTAAAATGTTGCACAGGGACAGGGAATTCGTGAGTTCAGTAAAGTGAAACAGAGGTAATGTGTGCGTGAATGAACGGAAGTCAGTTTTGTGATTGTTAGCATTGTATTGAAAGGATGTTTGAATTATTCTTTTCATTCACAATAGGATCTCACTGTTTGCAAATGTCTCCTTCATTGGTTGACATGAATTTGCAGGAACATGTGAATTGCTTTTTCCGAAATTGTGTGAAGTCTTAGTTTATGGGTGTCGCTTACATATCTGGTTTCCCTTTGTTCTTTAGAAAATTTGATAATGATTATCATTCTAGGAATTTACTGTTTATTCTATATACGCCAGTTACCAGAGACAGTTTTGAAGGAAGAAACTCTGGAGCTTCGATTTTTGTTCTGCCTTACCTGCGTATATCGATTGCGTTCTTGTGTTTGTTCGCTGTGGTATTGATTACAGAGGGAGCCACGGTTTCCGCAGCCCCATGCGAAATCAAGCTTAAAGTGTTCGAGATATCAGTGTATCTATTCCGGGTACGACAAATCCCCTGCTCAAAGGTAAATTGACGTAAGAACAATCCGTGTGCACATGAATTGGGAATTGAAATTCGCTTTCTGGGAGACTGGCTCATTTGGAAAGCAACAAAGGATGCTGCAGAATAATTTGAAATGCTGATCTTGAGTTGCAGAGTTCAACTGGAAAAAAGTGTTTTGATGTAATTGTAGCATCTGCCCTGTAATAATTAAACGAGATTTCAGTTTAGATAGCTTGCAGTTTCAGTCCGAATTCAGTAGTTTGCTTTCAAAATTAGCCCTAACTCGATAAATGATCCAACTCCTGCAGGATAGTCATAATATCTGTCACTCAAATCGCTATAACAGCATAGTCCAGATGTAATTATAAAGTGTACCTTCCTTGCGGAACATCACTAGTCACTGTCCTCCAGGCAGAATACACTCCATCCACTAACTCATCGGCGATCCCTTGGTTAGCCGGTTCTGAATCTATGCAGCCAGGTTTCACTAGATACCAGGCCAACTGTTTTCTCCAAGTGTGCACCACAGGGAGCCCAGTCTAATACCTTACTAAACTAATCTACCCCACGTCGACTCGTCTGCTTCATCTGCCTACTTTTCACCTCTTCATGGAATTTATTCTGGCTCATAAGGGACATTCTGGCTATCCCTAATCAGAATGTGTTTCTCCAAAAAATCAGTCTCTAAGAAGCCTCTCCAATGCCTTGCCCTCTACTGACCGAAGACTCACGGGCCTGTAATCCTCGAGACTATTCTTATTACATTTCCTGAACATAGAAATACGATTTGCCATTCTCCCATCCTCCCGTACTACATCTGTGGCCAGTGATGACAGAAATGTTATGTCCATAAGCGCAGCAACATCTTCACTCGTTTTCTCTAATTACCTGGATTACATCCCTTCTAGCACCGGGGAATGGATAATTCTCCATGTTTCCCCAGTTTCTCGCTCGTAATTCGAAGCGTCTGCATGTCTCAGCACACCTTTCCCGCTGTATCTACATTCAATCAAGATCTCAATCACTGGTGAAGCACAGGATCATTAAGGACCTTCAGAGCCTTCTTGCACTGAGAACAATTCTTACTACTTTATCTCTTATCTCCCACACTCTCTGTCGTCATCCTCCTGTTTTTTTTCACCTACATTAGCTCGTCTCTTCCATGCCTTCTCATCTTAATTCTTCTAAGTCCATTGTTAAAACTTTTGCTGGCAGCATTTTGACTTTCCACAGCCCTGTCTGATTCTCCCTTCCCAAACCTTAAGTATATTCCCTTCCTCTTCTTGAAAAGGTTTTTTATATCTCTTATCAACCAGGGTTCCTTTACGGGGTCATCCGTTATCCGCCTCAATGAAAGAAGCCAAAGCTGAATCCCAAACAAGTGCTACATTCACAATCTCCATATTTCTCGTGCATTTGAAGGAATAATTCCATTTCCTAATTCAGCTCCCACGTTCCTATCCAACAGTATTAATTATGTGCATTCCATATTGTCTGCTGGTATCCCAGAGTAAGATGTTTCGAATACCTGTGCTCCATCGTTCTGAAATGCTGACACGTGCAGTTATCAGTTACCTGACCCATTTCACATTCTGTTATTAGCACAAGATGGAATGTTCACGAGCACGTCTGCCCGCTACTTGTGCCAGGTCTCCTTCCCGTACACTAGTGAGAAATTCTGTCATATCTAAACCTTCTAAACTGAGGAATTGCCGATAAACATCAGTGACGTTTAAGATGCCTGTGACAACAGCTGTGTTAATATAAGCACCTGTGCAAAATATCTGTCCCGATCTGTCACTGACTCTGTGTGTTGTTTCCGATTTGGTGATGCAGGCTCTGTACAGTACACTCTGAAACGACTATCTGTTCCCTTCCTACTTCTGAGTTCCACTCACAGTCTATTAACATGCAATCACCCCACGCTGTCCGCCTTTTCCGCAATTGAGAGATTGTCAAGACATTCCCTTTACTCTTTTTTAAGCAACTATGAGCACTTAAAAACATCTGAGCCCCTAAGAGTCCGGAAGTCATTCCTCCCCTTGGATTGAATTGACTTTATTTCTTACATCTGTCACATACATGAGGAATAAAAATCTCCGTCTAAATGGGCAATGTGCAATCCTAGTAATTTATAATAATTAGAACAGTCAATGTAAAAGAGAAATACACTCAAACCAGCGTGAGATAATCAGTCTGATGGCCTGGGGGGGGGGGGGGGCTGGTGACGCTGCCCGGAGCCTAGTGGTCCTGGCATTTATGCTGTGGTACGGTTTCCAGGATGATTGCCAAGTCTCTGTGATAGTTTGGAATTTATTTATTTCAGGATGACCAGGCAAAAAAATTGTTTCGACTTTTTGGCATATTTGCCAAATCTAATGATTTATTCGAACTGTTATATTCTAAAACTCCGCTGAATTGCAATTTGAGTGGTCGTTATCTACACAGATGGCCATTTAACGTGAACACACACTTTATTCCATCCTTCAGCTCTTGCCTGAATTGACTCTGTTTCAGTGTGTAAATGCAAGTATTGGTGCACCAACAGAGAGTTTTGAACATGTACCAGTTGCTGTAGTATATATACCGGAGAACTCAAATATCTGTCCAGGTAATAGTAATTTTCCGTTTGCCATTTCAGGACACGAACTGTAGAGGACATCCAAATTAATATGAAATTAGCTGAAATTGCAAACAACAAAATCATAGATTTTCTGCGGTTTTCCACCTCAGTATCTTTTTGTTTATCGCTGCTGTTCCGAAGTCCTTGGCGGACTCTAATTGCCGCAGTTATATGTCTTACCATTGAAGACAAGAAGTGTGCCGATTGGGAGCAAAGGTGTAACAATACTATCCAACATTTCGTATCCTTTCCACACGGGTAAAGTAGCGTATTCATGTGTGAGGGAGCAAACCACGGCACGTTGTTAATAATGACGTAAGGTTCAACAACAAAGTAATACGGGGCACATTTCCCGCAGCTCAGTATAACCACCGTCACCATAACCACCGTTGCTGCTCTTTCAGTGCAGTAACGTTTCCCGAGCTTTCGACAATATATTGCGATGAAACGATCGAAGGTAAAACTGACCGTAAACCAAACAGAACAGTCCCTCGTCTCAACAAATAATACACTTGTCACTGCGCATACAGGAGTGATGAGCAGGAATCTACAATAAATATAGATATTGTTGATCTGTTCCAGTAAAGCGAAAACTATAACCGCCATCAGATCAGCTGTTGCCATTCCAACCAGGTAACGGGTGATGCATTTGGAGAGTCCGCATTTTCCCCGAGATAGAGTCGCAATCACCGTTAAATTAACTACAAGAAATTTGAAGGGGAAAAAAGAGTCAATACAGAATTATCATTAGCTGCAAATGTCTGAATGCCCAACATTTTCCCAATACTATGCAGGGTATGATTTTTCTCGGAAGTGAAAAGCAGAAATTCAATTTGTGCGGACTCTGTCCGTGCACTCCGGCTGGACAATAATAGACAGAATGAACAGTGGGTTGGTGACTTTCCGACAGGTTACAGCCGGGCATCTGATATCCACTTCACGTACCCGTGAAGGTCGATCGCTCCAGAAACAACACCATTTTCATTGTTTGAGATGAAATAGCCGAAGGGATTATTTGTGGTAAAATCATGAGGTTTAATGCACAAGTTATAATCTAACGTTTTATGAAGAACAGGCCTGAGTGTCGATTTTCGACTGGTCGGTCAGTTGAAAAACCTTCTGATCTGGAAAATTGACCACTGTCAGTTCAGAAAGTCAACCAAGGTGACACTGCAGATCTATGGCAATATCGACACCAACATAATTGATAAAAGAAGTAGAAAGCATCACGTAGAAACAATATGGAAACTAAGTTACAAAATTATGTTACAAAACTATCAGATGATTGTATCCACAATTCTAGAAACACAGTTCAGACGAATGTAGTATCAATGCTCAGTAAAAGTCCAAACAATGCAATTGAACAAAAGCAAGACGACGAGGGCACCATACATAGAGTGACAGGCTCAAGTATTTTACCAGGGACACCGATTGCTACGATTGCAGGAAAGAAAACGCCCACGATGTAGTAAAACGCTGGATATCCCATATTCCGTCAGAAGAAGCGATCAGTTGCAGGGAACGATCTAAATGCTCATATGGACTGGCGGCAGGTTTTACAGAGTAATATGCAATTCCACTGAGGCATTTAGTGTGGTTATGACATCTGTCCCATGAGAGACAGCCAGCTGTACAAACAGACACATTGAAATGTTTTCGCACTCTGTAACCTTGCCATGAATTCGTATCTGCAAGGGATGTTACACGTTATTAACTATTAAACAAAGGATAATGCGAACGTTGCAATGTACTCTCCAAGACATCTGACGTTAGCTGCCAAAATGGGACATTTTCTGATCAGTGTCGTTTCTAACGTAGACAATCATCCTGAGCAATGAACCTGGACAATCAACTTCAAACAGATTTATTTTGATTCAGTCAACGGAACGCATTCACTGCTGATATTGAGGGCGGGTCTTCAGATCGGCAGGTGAAATAGGGTAGAATCTATCGAGGGGGAAGATAGGATCTTTTTTTCTGTCTCCTATAATAGTAACAGCTGATGACATGTTTCACAAAAAAACAAGTTGCACGAATGACCTTCTGAGCATATAAAATAAATAGAGGGTACTATGACAGGCACCTTTGATAATAAAAAAAGTAGATTTTCCCCATGGAGGGTCCATACAATAGTCACTATGCGAGGCTGCATGGATACTAGAGAGGGAGAGCAGAGGAGATTCACAAGGGCGTTGCCTGGAATGGAGGTCGTACCTTAGCAGAACAGGGTCTTTTCTCCTTGTAGTGACAGAGGATGAGAGGTGACCTGGCAGAATGGTATAATATGAAGATAGTTATTAATCGCGTGGATAGACAGATGTATTCTTCCCACCAACCCCACCAGGGGACGAAATGGCTAACACAAGAGGTCATAGTTTTAATGTGCTTGGAAATTGGTACAAAGGACATACCAGGGGTAATTTTTACAAAAGTCAGTGGTGTGTTCGTGGAATGCAGTGCCGCCGGCGGTGGTACAAACACATACAACAGAATCTGTTAAGAGTCTTTTAGGCAGGTACATGGAACCTAGAAAGATAGAGGGCTATGCGCTTGGGAAAGTCCAGACTGTTACATATTTGGCAAAACGTTGTTGACGGAAAGGCCTGTAATATGCTGTCGACTTCTATGTTACAAGTCTATGCTTTGGGTGAAGGATATATTCTATCCTGTGAATCTACAAGTAGAGCTCATAGACTTGGGGTGAAAGTTGAGATATGCAAGCAGTGTATGTAGCAGAAGTTATTCACTTAGAGAGTCGAGCGGGTGTGGAATGAACTGCAAGCGTAACTGGTAGATGCGGATTCATTTGTAGCATATCAGTGAAGGTTGTGTAGGTACATGGATGAAAGAGGATGCAGATATATGGGGCGTGGCGGGGCGGAGGATCACAGAGGGATGGTCTGGATGAACGGAAGAGCCTATTTCTCTGTAGTAATAATCTGTGACTTCATGATTATCTCTGTCCCATTACCCCATTCAGTGCCTTCTTATGTTCGTCACTAATCTAAGTATGTGCAGAACAGTATGTCCAAGCTCACTTCTCATACTCATTTCCTTCTGCTTTTTTTGTACAAACTACTCTGTGCCTATTGTGGAATTCGTACCGATGAACGGCCTTCGGCTTATTGGATAAACACAGTCTCACTATTCTGCACCCACTGTGAAACTTGCACACTCACGTCTTATTTATCGTAGAACTGTTATCGATGTGCGATCTGCGGATATGGTATCAGTGGAGGATGACTCGAATGTCTGTATCCATCGTGGAGATGGTGTCGCTGCACGACGTGCGGAGCTGTTATCATCACCGTGTGCTGACTCACCACTCGGCATCCATTGTGGAACTCGTACTGATGCGTGACCCTGAGCTTCTCTGGGAATATCTTAAATATATTTCGCTCTCACACTTTGAATACGATTTGTGAGGCTGACTATGCTAGCCTCGCCGTGTGATTCACCTTTTTTCTTGTAATTTATTCTCCATCAGTAACTCGGAAACAGTTGTCATTTGTTGCGACAGCAACTCATTTCAATTCCTACTCCGGCGTTTTATTGTCCACTGCGCCATGAATCAATGCAACCTGTTCATTGATCAATACATCAACACTCGTACTGGTTCTGTTGATTACTGCGATATGTGTGTCGTTAGCAAGACAACATTTATTGTCTGTCTCTAATTGCTCCTCCGATGGCAATGATTAACTTCTACAGGATTGCAGTCTTTCAAGTAGCGAATGGGAAGAGGAAGAGAAGAACAGTGACTGACGGAGATTTATTTCTCGGCAAAGCAGGTTTCTGACTCTCACGTGGACTCTGGGATGGTGACGTTTCCCGGCAACTGTGGTCAATGCTCAGACACCGAAAGTGCTGCCAAGACGAGCACAGAACACGGTTCACACTGCAGAGTGAAATGTGATGAAGCGGGGTCCTTTGCTGGATGGTATCAGCATTCGTATTGGATTGCTGAAGAATAAAGTGTGGTATATCCCACCATAAGCTTCTTCTGTGTCATCTGTGGACAAAAACGTAGGATATTTTAAGAGGCGAGTTACAAAGCAAGTCGGCAACGTGAATCTATGCATCAAGGCAGTTCGAATCTCGTTTTGCTAATCTACTTGGGATTCACCGGGCTCCATTCTTATAGACCGGACGCAGACCCATCTGGATAGGAACACTGGGGAATGTTTATATGCTCATTCGCTAATGCAAAAAGCATCGATTTTGGAGGGTGAATGCAGTGCGATAGGGTTCTACAATGCGATACCGGAATCTATATTGAGTCTCACCGATGTGGAATGAAGGAGGACGTGTACATGCAGGTAGGACACTTGTAACGCTTTTGGTGATAGGTACCAGAAAGGAGATTAGTAGGAAGGGGTAGTGAACAAGCAAGTGACCTAATACCTGCAGAAACTGTGAAACGGGCCGGGGGCCGTCTAGGGAATTGTATCGCCCTAAGATTCCCGTTGAAGACGGATGAAGTTACAGAGGAGGAATGCTGGAAGAATGTGGAAACCATAGTAACGGTATGGAGGAGATTTACAAATATTTGCATGGATTAGGGAACATGCCTTATGAGAATAGGTTAATTGATCTCGGTCTTTTTGACTTGGAGCGACGGAGGATGAGCGGTGACCTGATAGAGGTGTATAACGATGAGAGGCATTAATCCTGTGGATAGTCAGATGCTTTTTCCCAGGGCTGAGATGGCTAACACGCGTGGACACAGTTATATTGTGCTTGGAAGTAGGTTGAAAGGAGATGTCAGGGGTAAATACTTAACGCAGAGAGTGGTGAGTGCATGGAATGGGCTGTCGGCCACAGTGGTGGAGGCGGATACGATAGGGTATTTTAAGAGACTCCTGGGCAGGTACATGGAGCTCAGAAATACGGGTTATGGGTAACTTGAGGTATTCTTTTTTCACGCAAGGGCATGTTTGACACAGCTTTGTGGAGCAAAGGGCCTGTATTGTGTTGTAGGTTTTCGATGTTTCTAAGTTCCTGTGATGCTGGAAGAAGTTAAGGTTAAATTCTCCAGATAGTGAAACATAGATATCGAGAAATGCTCACCCGTTCCAGGGTGATAATTTCGTTCTGTCAATCGCAGGTCGAGCAAATATTGTGCAAAAGCAACGAAAAACCCTGCAAAATTATGACGATTACTGTCTGAAGTAAATGAGAATGCAGGACCCTCCACCAATTTTCAAGCGTGTTCGGATGGTTTTTTTTGGATCTTCAATGGGAGGTACCTAAGCACACAGGCCTACGTGCTAGAAAGTGTTGTTCAGCGATCTCTGCAACGAGATTTCAAGTGCTGTCTCTCCGGTGAATACAACTACTGTCACTAACGTCCTGAAAATGCGGAGTTTGGAATGGTCAATTAAATATCATATACATGCATTACGCTAAATATCATCGACTACAACCAGCATTGAATTATTAACGGTTCAGTGAAACGTCGGTCTTGCACCTTCAGGAAAACATATACTTTTACTTCATTTTACCCACTTACAAACTCTCTGTCGTTAACAGAGAGCCATTGTGTTCTGCCAACGATCAAACTTGACACTTACTTAGTGCACGTTGTTCATGCTATCGAATTGAGTAATTATTAATACTTCTCTAACAGCTCAAGTTTCGTGCCTCAAGAAAATCTCCAAGTCCAACACAATACAACACAATATATTATTTACAGCTCTAGTTCTGGGCTTGTCGTACTCTACCCAGCGGCAGCTCATCCTATTTTCGATCCTTCCTGATACGCAGCTCTTACCTGTGGCTCCAGTTAACTATTTGCATCCGACAGTGGCAACCCCGGTACGGCGCGTCGACAGAATGGCTAAACCAGGTGAGCGTAGCTGCCAAATATGAAGCTCCGTGAGTTAGGGATTTGCCTACCACAGCACGTGAATGCAGTTTCTGGACTTGGGGGATGAGATCAACTACAAGATCCAACTCCCAAGAAGGCGGTGCAGCAACGCTTCATGGAGAACGAATTCAAAAAAAGGCACAGAAGACGTCACAGCTACCGCTGCAGCCGAGGAAGACTCCGTAGACATCGCCACTATGTCTCTTTCAAAATAAAAGGTTTTCAGTTTATCGCCAATGTGCGCATACAAATAGATAGTTTCCTGCATAGGTTGATAGATACACAGATAGACAGATTGAGGAGGATTACATTTACGAGACACATAATTTGATTCCCTTTCTGGGCTGTGTGGACACCACTGGGGTTATGTTCCCTCCATTCGAACGATCAATTACTGCAACGGACAGGACTGTCACAGACTATAGGAAAATCAGAGACCACATGGTGTTTTCAGTGCTAATTCTGACACGTCATTGATAATGTCACTGTCTGTCCAGTTCCACTAATACTGCCATTTTCTTATCTCATCTCTTTCGGTTCACGAACCCTCACACAAAGAATATCACTGTTTATTCAGAACCACCTTCAAATATACTGGCTACTTCGTTGCTTGTCCAACCTCATGATGGACACGGCGAAAAACAAGATGTATGACCATAAAATCATATCAATGTCCCTCTTCAGCACAATAACATTATCAGTGATGATATCCTGCAATCAATGGTCACACTGTAACTGGATATCAGAACATATTGGTTATGTATTTATTTGTCAATGCCCCCTCCATTGTAGCAAATAAAATTTTAACAGACAAACTACGAACTGCAAAATCAATACCTCAAATGTGTAATCATTAATGGCATTGATAGTACCCCACACAACATGAGATAACTATGCGATGTGGACAGAATCTCCGTGCAACTTATCGTTCAGTGGAGAGAGTTCGACAGTGAACGTACCAACGAGTAACCGAAACATCAGTGGACATCAACACATTTAACCTCGGCTTCTGTTGTTACTTTCGAATGAGACAATACTTAGAAGGGACATTATAAAAAGGTCTCTGTAGGAAGACCAGTAACCTGAAACACAACTGGATGAGTATGCACAAGCTCTAGAAGGCGAGCGATGAAAACAGATGGGAGAGATATCCTTTTGTTCAGTTCTTTGCTTTTATCCTCCCGTCATTTCCCAGCTTCGGGTGTGTAGAACTTTATATTGTACAACCGAACTCTAATGCGATTTCGTGTCACGAAGCATATCTTAACTGTTGCTTTTCCAGAACAATTACTACACACACACTGACAATGGAATTTCTGACCATGATGATGACGGCTTTGGTGTTCCAGGCCCCTCACTGTCCAGACTAAGATTACTGTTGACTCTGCAGACTTATCAGTGAGAATCATTTACGAATAGACATTGATTTAAGGTGACGAGAGAGAATTAATGGAAAGTGGGAAGATCACTTTAGAACAATAAAGTGAGTAAGTGTAGGGGACGAGCTGCCCGAGGTTGGGATTGAGGTACACACTTTCAGAACATTCAAAATGTAATTGTACAGTCCATGGATAGGAATGCTTGAACGGGATAAGGACAAAAACGGAGCAAATGAGAATAGCTTAGATGGTAGGGACCGCTTGGGCCGCAGTTTCTACATCCGTTTTCGAAGACTATTTACTGTAAGAACTGAAACATTAGCTTCTGCAATTCTGTGAATGAGTTGTGCTTCGTTTCCAATTTCGGTCACTTGTGGCGGTTGGATTTCTGTGGTCTTTCATGGAGGGAAAATTATGCAAAATCACAACGATTACAAATGAGGTAATTTTGCTCGTCAATATATGCAAGGTCAGTTCGTAGAACGGAACTGGTGCATCGGGATAAATCGTGACCTCTCACCCTACAGCTTTGCATCCAGGGGAGGAGCATCAGGTGCTATACTCCGGAAATGTTTTAACCACTTTGGTGTTGGATCATGTATGGATTTTCCTGTTAAGAAAATATTTTAAAATCCATTACTTTTTCCTTTCTGATTCAACAGCGGTATGTATTTACAATGAAATAAAGCACCGTAAAAAGTGCACATTTTCAGGATGATATGCGATCTACTCATCAACCACGAAGTTAATCACGGAAAGGTGGATTGTAAAGAATGCCTATAGGGTATTTAATGATCTGACCCATTGAATACTGGAGGGAAACCACTTGAAGAAAGCTAAACAAGTCAAAGCACATTTATCCTAACACCAGTTTGTTTTTCCGCCACCAGTTCCCGTTACCAAATTTTAGCCATCAGGCGAACAGAAAATCTGATTTTTTACAAATTTCCTATTTCCTTTAAAACTCGTAACAGAAAAAAAATCGAGATATCGCGTTTTTCCTTCGATACTGAATGTGATCCTATCTTCCATGATACGATTTTATACATGTTCTGCTACGTTTTGTGTGTAATTCAAAAGTATCTCATAAAAGGAAAATATATCCTCACATATTTTGCTCAACTACTGTGCTCACATCAAGCGTAAACATTTCATGTCATTTCATGGAATATAATTAACGTCATTTCAAGGTTTTCTGTAATATCACCGGATAGACGTCTTCTGCACTCAGCACGCTTGCTGTTCAATCTGTCAGGAAATGCAGAGACTGACAGACAGACATACTTTATTGATATTGATATCGAGGGAAATATCAAGAACAGTGTAGAAATATAGCAATATAAAACCATAACTAATTAAATAATAATAAGGTGGAGCCTGAGCCAAAATCAGAGCAGTGGAGCGGATTCAGCGGGGAACGATAACTTCCATAACAGATCGAAAAATACAAGGCAGAATAACACCAGCATCCACAAAGCAAGATACAAGGGAAATTAAACGCCATTTGCAACAAGGTAAACGTTATGCAAGTCGAGTGAAAGGCAAGAACTACTGATTGCGGTAGACTGGTTCGATAAAAGAACAAGGATGGTGTTTGAAAACAGGGTTTAAGTAGACTACAGATCATGTGTATGGAACGAGTGGCAGATGAGTTGGAGACAAGGATATCTCTGCGGGTGCAGACCTTATAGAAACCCCACCACCAGCACCCTCCTTGGCCGGTCCCCGACGACCTTAGCCGATCTGGATGTGCCCGGCAAAACTCAATGATGAACGATTAATCCAAAATGCTGCCATGATGGAGGGGATCAATGGTTTGGCAATTGAGACAGAAGACAACGATTACGCACAATCTTTCTCTCCATTCTCTGTCTATTTGCGTCACCTCCACGATTCTTCTTAGCACAGGGTATACACTGCACCCGATCAGAATTGGAAAGCCAAAACATTTCTGTTGCACAATGTCTATCTGACGTGCAGATCGGTGCAGAAATTTATTATTATGAATTTTATTTTATTCTTTTCTTAGCTCAAGCTGATAAACCCTGAGGTATCGAAAAGACCCAAGCAGGCTTATTTCTCAATAGCTGCAAACAGGTTTAAAGATTGGCAGAACCATAGTGGACTCAGAGAATCGTCCTGGATTAAATAATGTCTCGGTTCATTCTGATAGCTATATACATTTTTTGTTAGTATTTATAGAGACTATATGTACACCGATACTTCAACAGATGTTGAAGGAATTTTATAAATATTGGGTATACTTTATATATATATTACAAACTTCTGTTACCGTGAGTGTGGGACAGGGTCAAAGTCTTCTTGATAGTGAATGTAGAAACACGGATTTCTTTTGCATTAACGCCGGGCTTAATTTACAACTATGGGATCTATTTTCACTTGTTCTCTATTTGCGAAGTACTTGATGCTACAATTTTATATATTCAGTCGTTTGTAAACAAGTTACATGATCATGTTTTGATGCAACATCTGTGCTTCTCCTTTCGGTAAGAAATAACTTTTGCCATCTGTTGAAATGTAAACACTGTTTCAGAATACTTAAGAAAATTTTTGACATGCGTTAATGAGTAAAGATGAAAGCAAGAATATTTTATATCAATATTTGTGGATATTATCAGTCCAATACTTTTCCACTTATGTATATTTTATAACTTATGTCAACATTTCCACTGTAACCAGGTATGCAGATTTCTTCGATGCTCTGTGTGCGTTCTGTCCCTCGCTAATCCAGCTTACATCATCATTTTGCCTAACCATGTTTGACCAAACATTAGACGAAATGTTTATTATCTCTGTGTTTGGTTAATTCCTATGCTAAGACTTTTAATCTTTTGGGGCATTGAATTTAGTTTCAATACCTTCCCTAAATCTTTGCCATTGTTTTAGAACTGATAACTCTGTGTTCTCCGTCTGGTGCATTTCATGTTCTGTTTAGTCCATTTATGTATGGAACAGGTTCCGGCTTTAATGTATTACGATTTCCAAAATGCTTTTCTTGTGCTAATCTTCTATGGAATTTATATTTGCTTAATATTTACATCGCTTAATTGTGTCGTGCATATTATACTCCGTTAGGTGGACTACTTCATTTCTTAACGTTGGAATTTTGTTTCTTAGTCCCTTCTGCCATTTCGGTGTTGTTAATTCATTCCCTCGTTTTGTTTTCCCATAAATTAGCGTCTCTGCAGCGCCGTTAATGCTGACAATTATGTCACTCTATGTCGTTCTTCAAATGTGTCATGTTTTCCTGTACGTTTTGGTATTATATTATTGAGAGTGTTTAATATTTTCGGCAAATTACAATGACGTATATATATGTATGATCTTTTGCTGGGTGCTAATTATGCGGACGTAGTGTTCAATATGAGGATGATTTTGTCTTTACTCTAAGCTTCATCTGCATTCCGGGAAGGTTCTTTACATGTATTGTTGCTGTTGGGAAGTTATACTTTCATCAGTGGTTCATCCGGAATCAGCTGGCAGCTTCGAGCCTGAATTTGCAATCAGAGCCAACTCTGTGTATGTTAACTCATCCCATAAGCCTACGAGGTAAAAATAAAATGACATGTACGAACAGGTTCAAGAAATATATTCATGATTTATTTTCACAAATTACAGTCAAACAGTTGAGTATATTCTTCATTCCTTCTCGTGTTAGTGGGAGCGGTTGCGTTGATGATTCTCGAAGCGGAGAAATCGGATTTATTTTAAATTTTACTTTGTCTCATCTTTTCGCGCACACTCTCGTTTCCCTGGATGTCTGTGGAGAACAATAATTTGACGGTGTATACTGTATAGCTTCTCTAACATTAAATGGGAAAATTAAACTACCGACTTAAATTCTGTAGTTTCCCAAGAAACTAATGTTGAACACACGTGCAGACAATGTTCTTCACTCTGACAATGATCCGATGCAAGTTTTGCCTTAGAATTCATTTCCCTTTGATTCTCCTAATTGAATCGTTTTTCCTCTTACATTACACTAAGTATAGTCACTCGATACAATACATAGACTGTGCGATTAGCCAGGAGGACATTAATCAGCTTGTTTAAATGTCACTCCTTTGTCACCAATAACGATCCGGATTCCTGATCGAACAATGCAAGTTGTGACAGAGTGTATGAAATGAAACCGAACACTACCAAAGACGCGAAAAAATGGTTTGACTAATATTTTTTTCTTGGTCAATATCAGAATTATCCTGCAAGGCAATAATATCAAGTGTTTGGCTCTTCCCTGAATTTAGTGTGGGTAAATACTTAAATTCGTAAATACGGATGTTTGCTCAGGGAATGATGCACGTGAGTATGTTTCCGATTTATTCAATCCCACCTGGAGGAGAATACTAGTCGGGGTCTGAAACATGGTGAAGAGAGGATTAAAATGAGTCCCAGATGCTGTTAGACGGAGTAACATGACATTGCAGGATGGAGTAAAGATCAATATTATAGATGGTTTCGTGCTTACAATGTCCAGGTCATGAGAATTCACATTCCAGTAATTCCAGACTTCCCTTTGCGAATTTCTGGCCACCAAGAAATGCCTAATCTTGATCCAATATACAGAAATATTAAAACGAATGCACAAAATGACAATAGATGACTTTTAGTCCCGTGAACGCTGCAAATGCTATAAAGCGCATGGCATCCAGATTAAATTCAAAACCCATAATATATTCTGAATTATTGGCAGAAGTTGAAATAGAGACAGATGCGGAATGTTCTTCAAGGAAATCAGGATCTCTCTTTCTGCTGCAAGCGTTGTCACAGCTCTTGCTGTTCGCAAGTAAATGATTAATGGGCTTCAGTAATCAGTGTCTTCTGTCTCACTTGCCAAACCCGTGACGTCCCCCTTCGTAACAGCACCTTGGATAAATAGTTTATCAATGAGTTCTACCGGACCGATCCAGATCAGCTAAGGCTGTCGGGTGGGGGTGGTGGGGTTTCAATCAGGTCTGCTCACGCTGCCATATACTTTTATCCACCCAGCTGATAGGATTCACCCTCCAATCGTTCCATACAGATGATCTGCAGCATATTTAACCCCAGTTCTCACACCATTCCTGTTCTCTCATCGAACAAGTTGGCCTCAACCAGTAGTGTTTGTGTTTCACTCAACCTGAATAACGTTTAACTTGTTGCAGATGGCGTTTAATTTCCCTTTGCCCTTGCTTTGAGGCTTCGGGTGTTATCCTGTTTTATTACTTCGCGATCTGTCATGGAAGTTATTGTTCCACGGGTGATCCGCTCCGCTGTTCTGATTTTGGCTCAAGCCTCCTCTGAATTTCATGAAGATTAAACGGAAGGTGTGTTAAATAGGGAAGACATCTCTCCCGTGATATTACAGCCACCCTTGAAATGACGTTAATTATATCATGAAATGACATGTAATGCTTAGGCTTGATTGGAACAGTAGCTTTGCAAGATCTGCGAGGATAAATGCACCCGTTGCTAGATATTTTTGAATGACACGCACAACGTCTCAGAACATGTATGGAAGCGTAACAGGGCAGATATGATCATATTTAACACAGAGGAAAATTGCAATTAAAGAAAGAAAACAATAAGAGGGTGTTGTTTTTTTTTTTTTAACTATTATGACCTTTAAAGCAAATAGAATGTTTGTTAAAAATGGGTAACGAAAACTGGTGGCAGAAACATAGAGTGGCGTTGGCATAAATGTTTTTTTGGCGGGTTTGGCTGTAGGCAAGTGGTTTCTCTCCAGATATTTTTGAATTACACATAAAGTGTATCTTAACAGATAGGGTCACACTTAACATAGAAGGAAAAAGGCAATGTGTCGTTTTTTTTCTGTTACAGGCTTTAAAGGAAATAGCTAATTTGTCAGAAATCAGATTTGTGTTCGTTTGTTATATCCAAAAGTTGTTTACGAGAACTGGTGGCAGAAAGACAAAGTGGCGTTAGCATTAATGTGCTTTGGCTTGTTTAGGTTTCTTCAAGTTATAAAGATGAAAAAAAAAAACAGACGTAAAAAAAGTTTAAAAAAGGACATATTTTCGTGTCCTATTGGAGAGATGTCAACGTAGAGAGTTTTACTTTAGCATTTTTGCCGGTTTTGGAATACGCTGGTTGGGTTATAATCCAGGATCACCCCCTATCGAAGTCCAGTGTCGATGCCAATACATCACCGCCCAGATAGACAATAAGGTGCAAGGTCCTAATCCAGCAAATTGATGTCAAGTCAATGATCTTTGAAGGCAGTGAAGTGGTGAAGGCAATGATATTTATGAGATTCTGAGATAGGCAAACACATTCACAGAGAAGGGACGGGTATAGACAACACGGAGACAAGGTGATTAGTTTAATGAGGTATCATTGGCTTAAGCATATGAGCCCAACATCACATAGTATGTTGTCTCTTCCTGCCCCACATTGGCTAACTGGAGAAATAAGCACTGATAAGGGAAATTTATTTTCCACTCCATCGTTAATATCAGTTCGTTCATTCTGAGTCTGCAACTCATTGCAATATCATTTCTATTGAAGGGAAACATCCTCCAACCAATCGGTCCGAATTACATGAAAGAAAAGATCAACTCTCCTCAGAATTCCAGATAATACAGGGCCAGCTCATTCACTCTCCCCTCACACAGACAGCCTGCCATCTCTTGCAGTATTCAAGTCAGTGTGAGGAGAAGTCACTTCACTCTCTCTGTTGCAGGGATAACTTTCCTGAGGAACTGTAACTAGACTTGCAAAACAATATTCAATGTGCATTCAGGCAGACGGATTCATTCAATGAGGCATCACCGGCTTTATTAGGTCAGCCTAAAATGACCTAATTTCGTTACAGACAAAATGACTTCCTCCTGTCCTGCAGTTTTGTTTGTTTTAACTGGAGATGGAATCACTGGCTGAGGACATTTGTTTTCCCCTACTTACTGAATCCGTTCATTCATTCTGGGACTGTGGCACACGATAATAGAACTCTTATTCAGGGGAAACATCCTGGCTGCAATTGGGCTGAATGATCTGAAAGAATCCAGCAGTTCTCCTCGCAATTCCAGAGAATACAGACTCACTCTCCCCACACGCAGCAAACGTGCCATCCCGGTCACGTGTGACAGTGTGACCTGTCAGTGTGAGCAATAGTCTCACACCCTCTCTTCGATTATTAGAAATTTCCCAAGGAAGTGTGACAAGAACTGGGACTAATATTTAAGGTGCATCCTCAGCACACCTTGGAAGACATCTTCCAGTCGGTTATTTCTATACCTCTTCTCCAATCCTCCTGCATCACAGTACAAAAACACTGTTTGGCTACCTAATTATTCGCGGTACTTGAATGTTAACTCATAGTGATTGGTTGACAAGGAACGTGAGGACCCTCTGAACCTTCAATCTGTCCCCATCTAAATCTGGATTTTCTAGTTTGTTCAACTAAGAATGGATGGCCTCACATTCCCCTATATTCTGTCCGTCTGCCATATCTTCACTCCTTCACTTCTGTCCGCATCCCCAAACCCCGCCGCACCCCTCTCAGTACCAACCCTGAAATTCAGCTCTGCACAATAGCCGGCATGGATATAATAAAATTGGTCCACACATTCAAATCTCCAATGTAAACTGGGGCCTCAGCCGAAAAACCCGAGTCACCTAAATGTTTGGACGTGATCCATTTATTTCCTCTATCTGACCTTGACCTGCTGAATAATTCTCACACACTCGTATTATCCAGAACCCCAAGTGCTAATCCACACTTTTCTGAAGATATTCCAATATCACATTAATCAGTTCCTAATTTTCCATCTGTCTGTGCAATCCTGAACCCACGCTGACTCTGCCACACCCTCTGCCCGTGGGTGAGGAATTGGGGATTTGGTCGGTGTATTTACCTGTCGGATACTGGTACAGTATGCAATGCCAATATTGACCATCTCTGTTTCAGTGTAAACCTTTGTATTGGTAATCTGTGTCTGTGTTATCGGTTCGGTGTGGGACTGAATCTGAATTTCTCTGCTGTCTGAAACTGCGGAAATGGTGAACTGCCAGTTCCTCTGTGCTCTGTAACACAGCTTGTGTGTGGGAGAGGAGCGGCTGCTCTGCTCTCTCGACGGGGGGCGGGGAGTATCGGATTTGATTGCAATTTTTCCCTGTGGGTAGGAGAAGGAAACTGGGTCAATGAGGGAGACGGCTGTGTGAATCGGCCGTTGCAGCCTGTACCATTTTCAATCTGTTGATCGGACTCTCTCCCTCTTTCACACATATATAAAGTTGCATCCGACGCTTGTCTTTCTTTCATTCACTTCCAGCAATCCTGCGTCGATTCATTTCCTAATTTAGAGTTCTATATGTAATATCTAATAGTTCCTTTGCAGATCGAAGCGTTTCTTTGTAATTTTCATTTGACCTCTGACAGGTTTGAGATGCTCTAAAACGCCTACTGCATGAGCAGCATCTCAAAATTCTTGAGGAACTCCGCAGAGCTTTGCCAGCAGTTTGTGTGTGGTGCCTTGGATTTCCAGCATCTGCAAGATTTTCTCATGCTTTGTACATCAGCAACATGGTCATCTGACCACTGCCATCGTGCGCGTGCGCGCGCATGTGTGTGTGTGTGTGTGTGTGTGTGTGTGTGTGTGTGTGTGTGTGTGTGTGTGTGCCAGGATGCTGTTCAAAATTGGAAAATCTCAGGGACAGAAGTTAGGGGTAGGACGTGTCTTTGAACGCTGTTTACAAATGGATGATTAGTGAACAAAAATATGAAATTTGTAAATGTGGTTGCTCCGACATTCTGTTCACTGGATGAGTCACTGTTGAGATAATGCGCAGGAATTTAAAAGTACATGTCTTCAGTCGGATCAACATTTACATCAGAGACAATGAATGGTGTTGAATTACCATGTTTGTTTACAGTAGCCAGTTAGTCAACTTCATAACCGTATCTCTGGGGATTGATCCTTTGAAAACACCTGGGCTGTTTTGAATGCATTAGCTCCGAGTTTCTAACGAAGCTGTGAATTCAGGAGCAAGGCAATTGGCAGATTATCACCGAACTGGTGTATCCAGTCCTCTTGCAGATAGGAGAAGTTTAAATCCTTTTATTTCAGCCTTCGGAATTCAACCAGCACTATCAGCTGCCGTCGGTGGGAATTGAAGTTGAATAACAATATAGCGATTGTTTCTGCCGCTGGTTTACCACTGCCACATGTCCAGTCCTAGTATTCGGCATTCTCGGGAATGGAATCGAAAACAGCGACTGTGGAATCTGATATCTGGATCGAAAAATATGCCGCTGTAAGAATTCAGCGAATTCGCTAAAATTGGAAGACCTCAATGAGACAAGCAGATTTCTTCCAGCGGTTTGCGTTCAATAGTGTGATGTTCGGGTCTCTGTGGTATTGGTCTCGAAGCAGCTACACTGCAGTGGCAAATCTTGTGTAGCTTCCTAGCACGCCTCAGGCTCGCATTGCTGTCTGCCGTCTAGGGGGAGCAGCCTTCGGCCCCGTCAAACTGGGTAATCACCTTGTGTGGATGTTGTGTGATGTCCCCACCCCGTCAAATAGCAGACAGTACACCGCATGCGATTAAACGATAACACTTTATAGATATTACTAGAACTAAGTGATTAATAACGACACAGTATATATGAATGGAAAGAAAATAAAGAAAAGGCGCCAATCTTATCAAAGCCCAAACCACTTCTTGCACAACCGTTGGAGTTCAATTACCGAAGTCTTCCGACCACCATTCGATCCCTTCAGACCTCCTCGACTCGCAGCTCAGGGCCACCTTAAATGATCAACCAAGCACCCCCGGCACGTCCGTCTTCGTCTCCGCCGAACCGCCAGGCCTCGGAACCCCGCTCGGCGTCCGTTCCGTCGCCCAGCTTACAGCAGCGCTTCCTCTCCCTCTCACACCCCACCTCACCGACTCCCCAATGCGCCCGCCAACAAAAGATTAGAGATCCAGTAGAAAGAATAACGTTAATCCCAATTGGTTAACAAACGAATACAATTCACGATATCAGTAATTTCAACCGAAACAAACAGCGAGAGAAAGCACGTATTATAACACAAAAGCATTCCTACTTTTAACAAAACCAAGAAACGATTTTGATTAACTTACACAGTAACAAAAGAACCCCCTTACACAAAAAAAAAACAGAAAACAAGAAACCCCCTTACAATTGTGTTTATACTGACTCGGTGATGATACTAATCGATTGTTCGCTTTGGTACGTCAGCGGTTATGTGAGATACAAGCAAAGAGCATCGCGAGGCGGTAAAGATGTTGGAATAAGAAACAAACACGGGAAATACTGGAAGCACGAAGCCCCATGCAGCATGTATAGAAAAAGAAAGTGAAATAAATGTCATGGGGTCTCTTTGAAACGGTTCAAGGAATATATATGTTGACCGCCGAATGGCCTAATTATGCTTTTGCGTCTTACTTTCTGAACATCTTTTCGCAGTACTCCCTGAGTCCACACAATTCATGGCGGGTGCTATCCCTTTTTTAACTCTCCAACATTTATTTTCTCAGTTTAAAAATATTTTGAAGTAAACCATACTGAGCATATTCATAAAACATTGTCCATAATCTCAAATCAAAAGAAAATTTCAAAAACTGTCAGAAATGTATTAAATAATGAAACCAAATATTCCACGACTGACCCATGTGACACATCACTAAATTTAAGCCAAATTAACTTCGTGACAGCATTGCATGCCCCGTCAGTCGACTGTGTGTAGGGAAAACTGAGAGTTATGCTCATTAGAGACAGGATTGCTGTGGGGTTTTTTTTGGAACTCAGGATACAGGGAAATCTCACACAGGAGCAAGCTGTTTCAATGGTCTTTCATAACTACTCAAAAGGGAATTGCACTCTGAGTCATTTGTAAAACAGCTTAAATTGTGTTACTAGAAGATTAATTATCTTCCAGTTTTGAATGATCTCCGTTGGTGGTAGAGGGAAGGAGAACCTAGTGGACTGAAAGGAGATGTCATAAGGTGGGCGTTGGCAACAGACCCAAAGACACAGACTCTGAGATACTAGGAACAGGAGTGAGATTATACAGAAAGCAAGGGAAGTCGGAAGGAAACTACGCTGGACATCGACACAGGCTCTGGATGAGACGAAGATACGGGGCTTGGGCTGGGACTAGACTGGGGAAGCGGGACCTGGACGAGGAACCTGGAACCTAGGCAAGGACTCCGAGCCAGAGACTGGGCAGGCAGAGGGAACTAGAACTAGGTCTCTGGAACTAGGCGAGGACAAGACATGGCTCCAGGCGGAAGGTAGCAGGCGAGGCTTCAGCCAAGGGCTACAGAAAAGGCTACCGGGGAAGGGAAAGGAACAGTTCTGCCTCAGGGTAACAGCAAAGACGTCCTGGCTTACCCAAAGGAAACAAGTACAGGAAGGGATAGATCCAACCGCAGGATAACTGTGAAGACGGCCTGACTTATTCCACGGCGGCGAGGACAGTATACTGACGAAACGTACCAGAATACACACTCGAACCTAGGGCCACTTATATTCCCAGTCCGAAGTCGAGCATCAGATGTCTATGATTGCTCCCAACTGAAACAAGGGATTGGCGGAACACCCGGAGTCCAGAGTCCACGGACAGGACCGTGAACCGGATCGCGGACTTCACGGTCCGGAACATGACACGTGAAGGAAAAGACGGGTTATACGGAAGCAGCAGTGGTTGACACTGACGAAAATGTATTCCAAAATCAGATGTTGCTTTTTTTCAGAACAAGGAAGTGGGATAACAGGTTAGCTTTCAAGTTGAGTTTAATCGGGGCAGCAGTTGAGGTGAAAAGAGGATGTCTCTGGGACGCGCAGGCCAGTAATGCAGTCGGGTTCAGCTGTATAAAACTGTTAAGTTGCCTTAAATGCCAATAGATCTCAGCATACCAGGTATTATGCAGGACCAAAGTAAACACTCGATGTTATCAGGCCATGAATTTATGTGTGTTGTCCTGAGGAAATACTGGCAACACCAATTTAATAGCCCACTCGTAAGACAATTTATATGGAGTGTATCAAGGGGAAGACGTGCAACCTCCTTGCAGAGGAAGCCAGCATTGAACTCCGATTTCTAAAGACCGGAGCTGATGGTGTCTCTCTAATCGCTACCGCCCGTGGTGCTTCAACATGCAAATTATATATCGACCTATCCACTTCCTCTTTCAGGTAATTAGCAAATGATCAGAAATATCACGGTTACAGAACAGATCTCTGGGAAACGCTGCATCATCAGCAAGTTCCTTATTCTGCTTTCTGGAAAAAATGATTATGAGGATTCTGGTCAAACGCCTCACGCAATTTTACACATCATCCACTGCTCGGTCCTCATGAATTCGTTTTGTCGCCTCCTCAGAAATTCATTCAAATGCATACCCATGAACTGTCCCATCTTTAACTAATATTTAGATTGCATACTTAGATATTATCCGATCCGGATAAACTTGAGTTGAGTCCAGGGATCAAGCAG
This sequence comes from Hypanus sabinus, assembly GCF_030144855.1. Taxonomy (NCBI): domain Eukaryota; kingdom Metazoa; phylum Chordata; class Chondrichthyes; order Myliobatiformes; family Dasyatidae; genus Hypanus; species Hypanus sabinus. The sequence continues at coordinate 2,259,513 of NC_082723.1, forward strand.
TGAATTAAAGGACAATGACTGCAAAGCTTAGAGAACTATTCCTCACAACACACAGAAAATGCTGGTGGAACACAGCAGGCCAGGCAGAATCTATAGGGAGAAGCACTTTCGACGTTTTGGGCCAAGACCCTTCGTCAAGACTAACTAAAAGGAGAAATAGTAAGAGGCATTGACTGCATTGGAGCTGCCTCCTGCACGCATGCTGAGTTCGTCGGCTTCGTTAACTCTGCCTCTAACTTTCACCCTACCCTCGTGTTAGAACTATTCCTCAAAACACCTTAATCTCGAGCAGGTCGTTCTGTATATAAATCGTTAGTTATTGTGACTACTTTCTAATTATCCTCCAACGAACATGATTTCAGAATTAACAGAGACGTTGGTTCATTAATTATCTTGTTTCTGTTGCAACACACAAAATGCTGGAGGTACTCAGCAGATGTTCCGTGCATTTGAAAACTTTTCCTAGATGCTGCCTGGCCTGCTGACCTCAGTCAGCATTTTGTGTGAGTTGCTCGAATTTATACCGTCTGCAGATTTTCTCTGTTTATCATCATGTTTCTGCTTTTGTTGTTGTTTTTTTTTTCTTTTTGCTATCGATCAGACAGTATTTTTAGCCACTATTCAAGAGTTCTTTGAATAGGAATAGTGTTGGCACCGCCAAATATCACATTGATAGTGATTAGGATAATATCAGATTAGATCCCATTTCCCTTAACTGTGTCTTTTGTTGGTAGGGTCAGAACATGAATACCGGTGTGTCCATCTGCCTGCCTGTCTCTCTCTGACGTTTTCTCTCTCTCTCTCTCTGACGTTTTTTCTCTCTCGCTCTCTCTCGCTCTTTCACACTAGCTCCCACACTTGTTTTCTCTATCTCGCGTTCTACCTTGCGATCTCTCTCTCTCCTCTCAATCTCTCGTTATCAGTCGAGCTTGCTTTTGCTCCATTTCTCCATCGCGATGTCTTATTCCTTTTTGCTCTTCCATTCTCTCTCGATATCCGTTCCAGTGCTCCCTCTCGCACTTTCTCACTCTCTTTCTCTGTTTCTCTCATGGTCTACCTATGTCACCCTTTCACCTTCTCTTTCGTACTCCCTCCATGCTCTCTCTTTCCTCTGTCTCCTAGTCTAGTCTCGCTCGGACTCTCTCTCTCTCTCTTCCTCTCCCCCCCCCCCTCTCTCTCTCTCTCTCTCTCTCTCTCTCTCTCTCTCTCTCTCTCTCTCTCTCTCTCTCTCCTCTCTCTCCCTTTATCGACATGTATAAACCAGTTGATGCTCTGAATTCTACTCCTTGCTGACACTTCAGGATGAGAGAGAAGGAGAGCCTACATGAACAGGAAGAGGATAAGGAGTGTCTGCCGGAAGGAACCGCCTGTACGGGAGCAGGAGCGCTCGTTACAGACGGAAATAAATTCCAGATCAGGCAGCTTCAATAGAACCGTGAATCAGCGGTAACAGGTTCGATTCAAACTTCAATTTAATCGGATCGGAAGTTTGCGGGGTTGGGGTGGTGGTGGGGGTAGGTGGTTACTCTGGGATTCAAGAGCCAGTGACACCGTCGGATCGGCTGTTAACAGTTGTTGCAAACTCTAAGCCACAGACACAAAATGCTGGGGAAATTCTTCAGACAACGCAGCAGCAGTTGAGAAGAGAAGACAGTCGACGTTTCGGGTCGAGACGCCTCATCAGGACTCTGTGTGCGTTATTTTGTATTTGGAGCACCTGCAGATTTTCCCGTGTTTGTTTTGTTGCACTGTTCATCAAATTGTTTACATTTACCCCCTAGTGGGGTTTGAGGGTGCAGATTAGGGAACATGAAAGTAGCTGAAACCTCATAACGTTTAATGAATTTCAAAATCCGACTTATTCGCTATTTCACTGCATTCTTCAGTTCCCCTCGGAATTTGCTCTGAGTTAGGGCGTAAATACACGTGTTGGTGCAGGAACTGACAACCTGCAGCATTCCCGCTGTCTGTTCTGTGATGTAACGGGGATCCGTGACAGAGTAAACAAAACTCAATGAAATTTGTTGATAGATATAAAATACCAGCTGTGTAACCCAGAACAAAATGAAACTACCGGTGAGGCTGAAGAGCAAAACGATGGATTTGCTGCGGTTCTCCATCTCCCGGTCCTTGTCATTCTCTCCACTCTTTTGTCTTCGGAGCCCCCTGTGGGCTCGACTGGCCGATAGAATCTGCCTGACAGTCAGAATATTGAACAGCAAAATCAGAAGGAATGGGTCACAGTGGGTTAACACACGGTGAAATATCGCAAATGCCGCCCATGAGGGAGAGTTTTTGTAGTTTCCAGTATAATCACAGTACCAAGGAACACCATCAATTATTTCTCTAGGCCCGTATATAAAACCCCAGGGAGCACACTCCAAACAGGCCAGCACACTCATTGTTCCGATAACCACAGCCGCCGTTCTCTCGGTGCAATATATTGTTTTCAGCTTCTCACAGCAAAAAGCCACAAATCGATCGACGGTGAAAGCGACAGTCAGCCAGACAGAGGTCGTAGTGCTGGCAAATATCAGCCATCTGCCGAGTCTGCAGAAGGGAGTGATGGACAGGAGTAATCCTGGAAAATAAATATCAGCAGTCTACCTTAGCAGCGGATCGGAGACAACGACCAGGAGATCGCCCGCTGCCATTCCAATCATGTAACAAGTGACACACTTGGAGAGACCGCACCTTCCCCGGGACAGGATCAGAATCGCCACCAAGTTCGCTGGAAGAGAGACAGGGGAAAGCATGTAGTGAATATACTGAACAAAGAGCAATGCAGCAGTGTGAGCGGATCCTTTCATGTTTTCACTGTATTGTTTCCTTTATCGGTGGGAGGGTGGAGAGAAGTCCCAGAGCTGATGGAGACAGAGAAGGAGTTTATGCAGTAAAATTAGATCAATATGATCTGAATACAGATTCCTTACTGATGACCGAAATGTGAAGTGGCAGGGGAAATCTAAAACTGTGCGGCTACCTCCTCAGAAGGAATAATCTGTACCGGCGCCTTTCGCTTCTCGTCTGGATGAAATGAATAAATCCCGACTCTCAGGGCGGGATTTTTCCATTATACAATCATCAACTTCCATGACCCTCTCGTCAACGACAGAAGAGCCGAAGAAAGAAACGAAAACAAAATGCTGGAACACTTCTCCAGGCAAAAAGGAATATGTGGATAAAACAGTTGACGACTCTTTCCTCAGAACTGTTCTCAGTGAGGTCCCTGACACGAGTGTTAACTAGCTTCTCTTTCCACACAAGCTGCTTCGGGCTTCGTGCTTCGGGAATTCCCCAGGTGAGTTTTCTATTCCCCCTTTTGCATCTTTACTGACTTCATAACCGAGCATCGACAGACCATCAGACACAGCGCAGTCTGACACAATCTCACAGACAGACATGGCCCCTCCCACAGAATCCATCACATGGAAGACATTTCACAGTACTGAGAGCTATGGAACAACACGCGATGGCGCTAATTGCTCAGCAACGACTTCATTGTGCTGTCCATCAATTGTTTCACATTCAGTCATATCGTACACATTTATTATAGATCCGCGACCTTCATGAAACAACATACAACTGCGAACAGTTGCTGAAGTGTTACGACCAGTCGATGGTTTAGTTGTTACACCTAACTCAGACAACCGGTCCCATACAAACGTATAGAATCAATTCGTATAATCTATGTGAAACAATATTTCCAAATGCAGTTCACCTGCTACAAGACCCGATCATTAAACAGAGGCAACTGTGATATCACTGCCTGACCCGTTGCATTCCACAGGTGTTGGGGAAATAGCGACATTTCTGCTGGGGTCTTCAGATCCGGATCCCAGAGTCCTCAACACTTGTGTTTACATTCAATTCCTGAACATTGGAATATCAGGACTGGTCATGTGACAGTTGAAACCAGCGACAGAAATAATCACAATACTGTATTAATCCTCATTTCCCAGCAACAACAGCTGACACTGCGGCTTACCGGGAATTCCAAAGGCTGAAATAAAAGGATAATAGGCGTCCTCTATCCGCCGGATGACTGGATACTCCATTTCAGTGAGAATGTGTGACCGCTGTTGCTCCTGACTCTACAGCTCTAGCCGACACTCTGAGCTGATCCTTTCCAAACACCCCGATTTATACAGAGGATCGGTTTCCAGAGATACGATTATGCCCCTGACTAGCTTCCTTCGTTAGCGGTCACTTGAACGAACACTGGAATTCCGCACCATTGACTCTGATGTAAATACCGGGCTGATTGAAGATAAGCGCATCACAACTCGCGGGCGTTACCTTGAGCATTTTTCACTCATGTGGTGGAGCTCTAATGCCAAAGGATGAGTGTTGTCACCGAGCCGCCAAGTTCACAGAGTTCACGCTTTTGTTGTTTGATAATCATCTGTCAGGAGTTCACCAATACTGTCAGATGCCTAACGCATTTCTTTGCGGTTTTCCCAGTTTAAACCCTCCTTCAGTGCTTCACATCCCTCCTGGCCACAGTTTCCAACACACATACACGCACACACACACACACACACACACACACACACACACACACACACACACACACACACACACACACACACACACACACACACACACACACACACACACACACACACAGAGAGAGAAAAACAGATAAGAACAGAGATAAAATAGATAGGACAGGGTTTCTCATCTAAAAACCTGAGAAAATCTGCAGATACCGGAATCGTGGACAACGCAGCATTAACGCTGCTGAGTTCCTCCCGCTTTTCTTTGATGTTGTTGATGTAATAGACTTTCATGAGCATCTGAAATCTGCCAGAGGTGAAACGAACATTGAAAATAATTCTTTCAACTTGCATAGAAATTGCAGTGCGGTTGAATAACAAAAATGATACTCTATATTGTTAGGTGAATAGATTCACGGACAAAGACAAAATTTATCTGATAGACAGACAGGTTGACTCTGGCTCTGTCTGCACCGGCCACCTCACAGAACCGTCTGACTATTACCTCCACCTCACTGTCCCAGTTTCCTTCTCCTACCCACCTCCGACTTTCCTCCTGTCGAGGCACGAGGCACAGAGCAGCCACTCCTCTCTCACTGGCAAGGTGTGTTAGAGAACAGAGAAGCGCTGACAGCCCATGGTTTGCACACTCAGAGAGAAGAGATATTCAGTCCCACACTGAGCACAAACACGAGATACACGTTTCCAATACAGCTGTTAGACTCAAGCAGAGGTGATCAATATTTACATTGTATACCATACCAATAACGTACAGGTGGAGACACAGACCCAGACTCCATTTACCCACGCGAGGTTTTGGGAGGACAGTAACAAGAGCGTTACATTGTCAGTTTGGTGCAGGAAAGGACAATCAGATGGAAAATTGGAAAACGATGACTCAGCTGTGGGTGGAATTTAGAAAAGATAATGACAAGCACATGGTGTTCTGAATAATGAGTTTGTCTGGACTGACAACTAGCAGCAGGTCAAAGGCAGAAATAGGGAACAAATGGGGCTCTTTCAACTTGGGAATCAGTGGCCAAAACAGAAACTGGTGGATGGGATCTCGGTCCCCAACAGTTCGCTGTAGATGACGAAATTTGGATAGTGGCCAAGTGTATTATATTTAATGCCGGTGCAGTTACGGAGCTTGGTGGCAGAATCAGTATTGCGATAGGTAGAGAGAGCGTTTGCGGATGCAGACAGAAGTGATTGAGTGAGAATCTTCAATTGGACAGTATTGACTGATTCCAACAGAGACAGCGCAGAATGACCCAGCCGCACAGACGGACATGACTCATCCCATAGAATCCATCAGCAGAGGAATTCTCCATCCAGCACTGAACTCGGTGCCGCAGTCACGTGTACGTAACAGTGTCAGATGTAGACATAATAGAATACAGTTCACCGTATTCATAACAATGAAGCGACAAACATAGAAACATAGAAAACCTACAAAACAATGCAGGCACTTCGGCCTTAAAGCTGTGTCGATCACGTCCTTAACTTCGACCTTACCTCGGCTTACCCATAGCCCTACATTTTTCTAAGCTCCATGGACTTATCCAGGAGTTTCTTAAAAAAGCCTATCGTTTCCTCCTCCACCACTTCCTCTGGTCACCCCTTCCACGCACTTTCTGCGTTAAAAAAAAAAAAAACAATTTACCCCTGACATTTCGACAAGCACCTTCAAACTAGGCCCTCTGCTTCCAACCATTCAGCCCTGGGAAAAACCCTCTGACATCCACACCATCAATGCCTGTAATCACCTTAAACACCTCTATCAGGTCACCTCTCATCCTTCGTCGCTACAAGGAGAAAAGGCCGAGCTTATTTAAACTTTTCTCATAAGGCATGCTCCCCAATCAAGGGAACATACACGTAAATCTGCTCTGCACACTTTCTATTGTTTCCATGTCCTTCCTGTAGTGAGGCGACAAGAACTGACAAGAACTCTGGGTGGGATCTGACCTGTGTCCTAAATAGCTACAACATTAAACTACGCTCTTAATCTCATTCCACCGATTGATGAAGGCCAATGCACTGTGTGCCTTCTTAACAGCAGAATCAACCTACTCAGCAGCTCTGAGTGTCCTATGGACTCGGACCTCAAGATCCGTCGGATCCTCAACACTGCCAAAGGTTTTACAATTAATCCGATAATCTGTCACTATATTTGACCTACCAAAATGAACTACCTTAAATTATTTGGGTTGAGCTGCATTTGCTCCTTGTCAGGCCAATTTTGCATTTTATCAATGTTCTGCTGAAACCTCTGACAGCCCTCCACACTATCCACAACACCTCCAAACTTGTGTGATCAGCATATTTACCAACCCATCCTCCATTTCCTCATTCAGCTCATCTATAAAAATCACAAAGAATAGGGGTCCCAGAACAGATCCCTAAGGCACACGATTGGTCACCTACCGCCATGCAGAATATGATTCGATTACAATCAATCAGTATCTTCTGTGGGCAAGCCAGTTCTGGATCCACAAAGCAATTTTCCCTTGGATTCCATGCCTCCTTACATTCTCAATATAAATTGCGTCGGGTACCTCATCAACAAAGACTTCATTGCATTGTACAGCAGCTGTTTCACATTCACTCACAGCACACTAGTTTATTAAACACCCACAAGTTTCGTGATACAACATCGAACACCCCACAGTTTCCAAAATGTTACTACCAGTCGATGGTTTGATTATTACAACTAACAGAGACAACAACTCTAATCCAAGTGCAGTCAAATAATTGGCATAATCTCCGTCGGCTGTATACATTCACTAATTGTTTAACAAGTGAGAACTTCATTCTTCGGAGCGTAGAAGTTTGAGGGGGAACTTGATAGAGTTATTTAAAATTATGAGGGGGACAGGTAGCGTTGACGTGGATAGGCTTTTTCCATTGAAGGTAGGGGATGTTGGTACAACACTTATTTTTTCTGCCTCGTCAGTTCCCAATCCTGAATAGTAGAATAGTAGATAGTAGAATGGCACGAAAGATTTGCACATGGTACAGGACTACACCATCAAGTCAGTGAGGAAGGTTGGCAATGGAAAATATATTTTTCAGCAGCCTTTCTGCAAAGATCACCGTATGGGATAAGTAAAAGTTTCTGTCTATAATTCGTAAGACTTAGGAGCAGTATTAGGCCATTTAGCCCATCGAGTCTACTTCACCATTCAATCGTGGCTGATCTTTTTTTTAATTCTCAATCCCATTTCCCGATCTTCTCCCCGTAATCGTTGATGGCATTTCCAATAACTAACCTATCAATCTTTGCCTGAAATACACCCAACAACCTGGTCTCCACCGCAGCACGTGTCAACAAATCCCATCAATTTACCACCCCCGTGGCCAAAGAAATTTCTCTGCTTGTCTGTTTTGAAAGGGTGCCCCTCTATCGTAATGCTGTGCAACCTTGTCCGAGAGCCTCCCACCATGGGGAACATCCTATTCGCATCAACTCTGTCTAAGCATTTCATCATTCGAAAGGTTTCAATGAGACTCCCCTCATCCTTCTGAATTTTAGGGAGGACAGACCCAGAGCCATCAAAAGTTCCCCGTACGAGAACCCTTTCATTCCTGGAATCATTCTTGTGAACCCCCGCAAACCCACCAGCCCAGACTCTCTCCAATGCATAAACATCATTTCTAAGATGAGAGGTGCAAATCTGCAAATAAAACCAACGTGAGGCCTCACCAGTGCCTGATAAAGCCTCTGCATCACATCCTTGTTCTTGTATTCAACACCACTTGAAATTGATGCTAATATGGCATTTACCTTTATCAGCACCAACTCAGCCTTCAGGGAGTTTTGCACAAGGACTCCTAAGTTCCTCAGCATCTCATTTTACTGGATTTTCTCCCCGTTTATAAATTAGTACACACAGTATCCCTGCTGCCATATTTCTACTAACATGTTCCACTTCAATCGACGTCTTAGACTGATAAGCATTTTTATCTTTTCAATATTCAGGCTATTGTTCTGTCTACTATAGTCATCAGGGACAGTAAATCTGGGGGCGAGTTACAGAAATAATGAATGGTGTGAAGGGATTAATTTGTAGCCAGGTTTTAGTAATTGTTAATTTAATTTTGCAGCGTATAATGTTCCATGTAAAGTTTGCCAGGACTTTGGTGAATGAGGAACAGGTAGAACTTGTCTTTTAAAATAATGTAGAGACATATCTGTTCATCTGCGCCAGTAACCAGGGGGCATGCTGTGCCCATGCTTGTAAGCAGGATCGTTCAAATCCAATCTTAACATTGGCACTTCATTTGACATCACGGGCTATTGCGTAGTGAAGTTTTTGAAGTTCTGAGATGCAGAATGGTTTCTCCGAACACAGAATCATGAGTAGCACGAATGTAACCACGGATTTAAATAAACCACACCTGTAGGAATAAAATACAGCAACTGGATAAACCAAACGAACCAATCTTGAAGCGCTTACAGAGTTCCAAGTAGAACAGTGCACAGGAGCAAGGCCAGAATGTGCTGAAAACGCTCAGCAGGTCTGGCAACCTATGTGAAATGAATAACGGTGGATAACAGCCCAAAGCAGGACAGGAGGCGGGAGAGTAACAACCTGACACTCAAATGCAAAATAAGCCTTCACCTGGGAGGGATAAAATTCCTCAACTAATTCTGACAGAGGATTTTCGACTTGAATCATTTCTTGCTACACTACGGATAACTGGCTTCTTGAATATTTACTTGGATTTCCTCTTTTTTAGCACTTAATATTGCCAACATCTTCAACACCTCCTTTTCAGAAAATATTGTTGAATCAAAACTAATGTGTGAAAGAAACTAACTTTTCAAATACCCCTCCCTGATGGTCAGAGGACCAGTGGTGTACACACACACAGCGACAAAGCAAGCAGCAGATTCAAAACCCCACCCACAATGGACATTCCATCTTCTCTGTTTTCGTACCCGTCTCCTCGGACAAACGATACAAAGCGTGAATGCACGTACCAGTAGGCATACATTTCCATGTAATTGTTATCGGAACTTTTGTCCGATAACCATATAACCATAAAACAATCACAGCACGGAAACAGGACATTTCGGCCCTCCTAGTCCATGCCGAACCCTTAATCTCTCCGAGTCCCACCTACCCGCACTCAGCCCATAACCCTCCACTCCTTTCCTGTCCATATACCTATCCAATTTTACCTTAAATGACACAACTGAACTGGCCTCTACTACTTCTGCAGGAAGCTCATTCCACACAGCTATCACTCTCTGAGTAAAGAAATACCGCCTCGTGTTTCCCTTAAACTTCTGCCCCTAACTCTCAAGTCATGTCCTCTCGTTTGAATCTCCCTACTCTCAATGGAAACAGCCTATTCACGTCAACTCTATCTATACCTCTCAAAATTTTAAATACCTCGATCAAATCCCCCTCAACCTTCTACGCTCCAATGAATAGAGACCTAACTTGTTCAACCTTTCTCTGTAACTTAAGTGCTGAAACCCAGGTAACTTCCTGGTAAATCTTCTCTGCACTCTCTAATTTATTGATATCTTTCCTATAATTCGGTGACCAGAACTGCACACAATATTCCTAATTTGGCCTTACCAATTCCTTGTACAATTTTAACATTACATCCCAACTTCTGTACTCAATGCTTTGATTTATAAAGGCCAGCGTACCAAAAGCCTTCTTCACCACCCTATCTACATGAGAATCCACTTTCAGGGAACTATGCACTGTTATTCCTAGATTTCTTTGTTCCACTGCATTCCTCAATGCCCCACCATTTACCCTGTAAGTTCTACTTGGATTTATCCTGACAAAATGTAGAACCTTACACTTCTCAGCATTAAACTCCATCTGTCAACGTTCAGCCCATTCTTCTAACCGGCATACATCTCCCTGCAAGCTTTGAAAACCCATCTCATTATCCACAACACCTCCTACCTTAGTATCATCGATATACTTACCAATCCAATTTACGACCCCATCATCCAGATCATTTACATATATTACAAACAACATTGGGCCCAAAACAGATCCCTGAGGCACCCCGCTAGTCACCGGCCTCCATCCCGATAAACAATTATCCCCCACTACTCTCTGCAATCTCCCATCTAGCAACTGTTGAATCCATTTTATTACTCCAGCATTAATACCCAACGACTGAACCTTCTTAACTAACCTTCCTTGTGGAACTTTGTCAAAGGCCTTGCTGAAGTCCATATAGACTACATCCACTGACTTACCCTCGTCAACATTCCTCGTAACTTCTTCAAAAAATTCAATAAGGTTTGTCAAACAGGACCTTCCACGCACAAATCCATGCTGGCTACTCCTAATCAGATCCTGACTATCCAGATAATTATAAATACTATCTCTAAGAATACTTTCCATTAATATACCCACCACTGATGTCAAACTGACAGGTCTATAATTGCTAAGCTTCCTTCTGGAACACTTTTTAAACAATGGAACCACATGAGCAATACGCCAATCCTCCGGCACAATCGCCGTTTCTAATGACATCCTAAAGATCTCCGTCAGAGCTCCTGCTATTTCTACACAAACTTCCCTCAAGGTCCTGGGGAATATTCTGTCAGGCTCCAGAGATTTATCCAATTTTAAATTTCTTAAAAGCGCCAGTACCTACACTTCTTTAATTGTCATAGGTTCCATAAATTCCTTACTTGTTTCCCACACCTTACACAATTGAATATCCTTCTCCTTAGTAAATACCGAAGAGAAGAAATCGTTCAAAATCTCTCCCACCTCCTTCGGCTCCACACATAGCTGATCACTCTGATTCTCTAAGGGGCCAATGTTATCCCTCACTATCCTCTTGCTTTTAATATAACTGTGGAAACCTTTCGGATTTCCTTTCACCTTTTTTTTGCCAAACCAACCTCGTATCTTCTTTTAGCTTTTCTAATCTCTTTCTTAAGATTCATTTTACATTATTTATATTCCTCGAGCAATTCCTTTACTCCATGCTGCCTATAACTATTGTAAACTTCCCTGTTTTTCCAAACCAAATTTCTAATATCCCTTGAAAGCAATGGTGCTTTCAAACCTTTAACCTTTCCTTTCAAACAAACAGGAACATAAAGATTCTGTACCCTCATATTTTCACCCTTAAATGACCTCCATTTCTCTATTACATCCTTCCCATAAAACAAATTGACCCAATCCACTCTCTCCAAATACCTTCGCATCTCCTCAAAGTTAGCTTTTCTCCAATCAAAAATCTCAACTCCAGGTCCTCTCCTGTCCTTCTCCATAATTATATTGAAGGTAATGCTATTGTGATCACTGTACCCGAAGTGCTCCCCAACACATACATCTGTCAGCTGACCTATTGCATTCCCAGATGGAATAAGATAAGATGGAATATTACCTTTACAATTTACTTTAGTGCTTGCCTGTGCTGTGCTTTTGCGGTAGCTGTCACACTTTATTCTTCATTTCAATTGTTTAACCTTTCTCTAGTCTAATGTACTGTGTAATGATTTGATCTGCGTAAACAGTATGCAAGAGATAACACGAATCTCGGTACATGTGACAGTAGTAAGCAGTGTACCACTCTGCATGACAATTTCAAGGACCTCCCAATGACTGTTTTATTATTGTTTTACTTCGCTACAAGTAAGTATTGCATGAGTTATTTTAATATTTCACTGTTTTGCAATAATTACAGTAATAAAAAACAATACATTACAGTAAGTACATGGAAAAATAATAACTACGTACTACAAACAGAAAGGGAACTTGTGAGTAGATAGTCATCCTCCAATCAGAAATCTCATACGGAAGATGGTCCTGAAACACTGAGTGTGTGTCTTCAGTCTCCGGTTACTCCTCCATGATGAGAAGGTGACTTGGCCTTGATGAGGGGGGATCCTAACGATGGGTGCTGCCTCAGAACATCGCATTTCAAAGGTACCATCGATGCTGGGGAACTTAGTGCCTATGGCCGAGTCCGACAGGAGAAAAAACCTGGAAGAAATGGGTTAAGGGTGAAGGGGGAAAGTGTAAAGGGAACATTGGTGGTGGGCGGTGCTTCTTCACACAGAGAGTGGTGGGAGTGTGGAATGAGCTGCCAAGTGAAGTGGTAAATGCGGGCTCACTTTTAACATTTGAGAAAAACTTGGATAGGTTCATGGATGAGAAGGTGTATGGAGGGATAGAGTCCAGGTGCAGGTCAGTGGGAATAGGCAGAAAAAAGTGGTTTGGCACAGCCAGGAAGGGCCAAAGGGCCTGGTTCTGTGCGGTAATGTTCTATGATTCTATGGTTCTGTGGCTGATTTTACAACTGTCAGCAGCTTTTTCCGGCCTGTGTAGCGGCCCCTCCTCCTCAATTGCCAAGCAGGATGCTTCTGTTATATCTCCAAAAACTAATTCGCAGACAGATTTTGTGACAGATGTCAGCTCCCGTCTTTTCTATCAGACATAAGGTTGAAGTTGATAGCTCTCAAAAGCTATAACTATGTTCTGAAATTTCAGCTGAATTTTAGGAAATAACCTTTCTTGAAATGAGTGTGTTCTGTCACGTTGCAAACCAAATAAACCCTGCGTTTTCCTGCTAGTGTTTAGCAACTCAACCAAAGCAGAAGCAATATCAACTTCTCAGGTAGCCATTTAAAGATCAAATCATGCAGCAACTTATTATATCAAGGGCAGGAATGTAAAGATAGGTTTGTGAATGTATGTGATGGATTGATGGTAGTATTAATCGACTGGAGTCACAGTATCAGACAGCAATACAGCACAGGACCAGTGCCTGCACCCCCATCCAGCTAGTTCATATTTCATGTGTTCAGTCCATGCACCTCAGAAACCATCCGTAACCAAGTGTTTCTTAAAAGACACAATTGTACCTTCGTCAGCCACTCCAGGCAGCTCGTTCTTTGTGCTCACTACCTGCTGACTCATATTCTTTTTCATCATTCTCTTCTTACCCTAAACACGTGTATCCTTGTTTTGGATTACCAGACCCTGGATGAAAGACCTTTACCATGCACATTTTCAGTGATGTTCATAGGTTCCATCACTCTAACATGGGTAGAGTTTCGTAACTTTCGTAACTTAGGAGATGTTGACCAGGATTGTAGGTGGTTCAAGGTGTTTAGCAGAGAGTTGACAAATGGTTAAAAATAGAGCCGCTCCTCTTCTAGTATATGGAGTTCACCAATATTCTGTGAAAAAATGGGGCACTCTGAGGGCTCGAAAGGAATATCCTTGCCCCTATTACCTGTGTTTCTATACAACCAATGGTGTAGAAAACCAGACTGGAGGCAAAGGTCTTGGGAGTTGGTAAAATACACTGGAAACTGCAGCATCGTCTCTCGGTAAGAAACGGCATATTTCTATAGTCATGTCTGTTGAATGGGATTCTGGGGGAAAAGTTACTTATGGAAAATATCGACCTTAGTAGGTTCCCTTTAGAATTTAGTGAACACTTCATTGGCAACACAAGTAGAAAGGGTGTATAATTTGGGAAGTACTGATGCATTGCATGGAGATTTGGTCAGGTCGCTTCAGGAGTGATTTGTGCAGGCTGTTCACCACGTCACTGGAAGTACATGGGGCTTTTAGTGCGGGGGCTAAAAATGTTCAGCTGAATGCTGTCTGGAGGAGGGGTTGGACAAAGCTGGACTGTTTTCTATGGAGCATTGGTGGCTTAGGGGAGTCCTGGTAGAGGTTATGACAGAAGTGGATAGAGTTTTTTTGCCACTGCGGAAATGTCAGCTCGGAAGTCCACGAACCGAAGCAGAAAATTTAAACAAGATATGCAGGACAAGTTTTATTTTTAAACAGAATGGTGCATATCTGGAAGGGCTCCCATGAAGGTGGTGTAGGGAGACAGGGTGGAGACGTTTAGGAGGCACTCAAGCACACACAACAGCTGACGATCAATGGATGATCTAAATGCTGTGCAGGCAGATGTGTGTTTTAAAGTGGCCCCGTGGTAAGCAGACACATCAAGGGCCTGAGTGCTTGTTTGTGTGATATACTGCTGCATGTTCTGGGTTTCATTCCCAGTTAGCGAGCAGTGCAGCCTCACAATTTCATTGATCAATGTTCTGATTTGTATATGTTTTAAGCCCTTCCCATTGTGAACAATATCCACCCCACCAAAAGAATTTTCCCCTCTGAGCAATGGTTTCAACTTTACAAAGTTGACTTTGCACCAGAAGAGTGCTTTGGAATGAACAGAGAGCTTCTGAAAATGGAATCAGGCAATGAAACAGGCAATCCAATGGGTTTTCTTTCGAATCGATGTATTTTGTGGGTTGATTTAAATACTAAATAGGTGTAAAACAGGGGTCACCATCCTTTTTTCACGCGGAGCAGTTTAATATTGACAATATTCTTGCGGGCCTAACGACGGAGGGGGTGGGCGGGGTTTCGGGGGGGGGGGGGTGGTTGTCTGTGTTAATCACGACCAGAATACAGGCGATGAATCAACTATAAGACACTTATAAGTGGCTAATACACTCAATTTCATTTCTAAAAGGGTATAACCATATAACCATATAACAATCACAGCACGGAAACAGGCCATCTCGGCCCTCCTAGTCCGTGCTGAACCCTTAATCTCACCTAGTCCCACCTATCCGCACTCAGCCCATAACCATCCACTCCTTTCCTGTCCATATATCTATCCAATTTTACCTTAAATGGCACAACTGAACTGGCCTCAACTACTTCTACAAATATCGAACATATTTAATATTAAACACACAGCGTAGATATTACCTCGCATGAATATAGTGATACGTCAATTGTAACTCACTTATGCTGTAAGTCGATAGCATCATAACTTTTTAAGTAACGTTTGGATACTAAGCACACAGCGCATGATATCCTCTTATGAACATATAAAATCATTGCAACACATTAGTGAGAGGACAAGGTAAGGGTTGGAGGTCCCCATACCGGGGCTGCGGTCGTGGCGGTCTTGAGAGAGCGACCGAGCGAGCAGAGAGTGCTACGGGGTGCACACCCTTGTAGGATCTATTGGCCGACAAATGTTTGGCTCGAGGGATGACTTTCAGTAGATCACAGCACGGTAGCCGCTGTGCTACTTACGAAACTCTGAGCCCGAATTAGGTCATTTGCGAATTTTTTAGCACTGGGTTCGCCACGAAGATTCGGTGTGGTGAACAGGTTCAGAGGCGGCGCCCATCTGTCCGCGCTCCAGGCTAGTATCAACGGCTTCTCCCTGGCCGCACAGGGCGGCCGGTTACCCGAGACTTAACTGTGATGCCCGGTGTGAGGGTATCATTGTGTTTAGGCGTCTGATAACTTCGCCTGCGTAATTACCACGCGTACATTCAATTTCAATAGTGGGCGTGACAGTGAATGAGGAAAGGTGCAGCTCACTCATATGGTTTCATTTTGTCGAATCATACCGTTCCCTCGCGGCCCAGTAGCACATGCTTTGTGGACTGGTACCGCTCCGTGCAGGCACAGATAAAAATTGTTCACAACTTTTATTCACCAGAGTTTTGGCATTAGGCTTAAGGTGAGAGAGAAGAGATGTAATAGGAACCTCAAATGCAACATTATAAGGTGATCGGTATATGGGACAAGTTGACAGGGAAAGGGGCTGAGAAGGAGCAGTAACAATGTCTAAAATGTATGTGGATAAGAAAGGTTAGGCTTCGACAAGATATGACCCAAACGTGTGCAAATGGGACTACCTTGAATTAGAATCTGAGTCGGTGTATGCCACTTGGAGTAAGGACAGTGTTTCCAGGCGAAATAACAACATACCCCTGTGTGGAACTAAGATTTTGAGTCTGTATGTTAAGTTGTAACTGCAGTAAACCAAGACCCTGAGTTAACAAAGTTAATTAAAGTAGAATGGAAATTTACTGTGTCTTGTTCCACTGGGTTACAATAAACGCAGAAGACCCGAAACATTGGAGCAGAATTGAGCACTGCAATTCCACCATGGCTGGTTTATTATCCCTTCAACGCCATCCAACTGCCTTCTGCCTTCTCCCCACAACCATTAATGCTCTGACTAATCAAGAACCTGTCAAACACCGCTTTAAGTATACGTAATGACTTGGCCCCACATCTGTCTGTGGTAAAAAAAAATCACAGATTCACCAACTTCTGGCTGAAATCCCTCCTTATTGCTGTTCACTATAGGAAGTATCCTCTACACACCCACCGTACCTCGGCCTTTCAGTTAGTAAATAGTCTCCATCATACCTCATTATCTCATCGTCTACATTTTGCAGTCCCTCCAAGAGATCTGGCAGGTGGAGCGATAGCCGGGAATGTGATTGGTGTCACCGCTGGAGTGGCGCTGGCGTGTGCAGTAATTTTCTGACGCATCGCGGGAAAGGAAAACAGGTAAATATATTTCAGCCAAACCTTTCCTGAATGCAGACAATATTGTTCAGAGCCTGACGTCACAGTGGAACCAGATATTGCTCCATTTCACACGTCGTACTGTGTGTCATTGCAGCTTTAAACTTACTCGCCATTTCTTTTGTCAGTCAGTCACTGTTCACTTTCATCACTGGTGTGGTCTACAAGCTCTGCTCCTGTGAATTAGACAGGGATGTGATGAATTCTGTGAAGGGGTCAGGCTGGGCAAGGCAGTGACCTTAACTGCTTTGTTGCAAATGTTTTAGATTTCCGCATTCCGCTTCATGTGCAGTTGTTATCCAGACCCTGCAAGGGATTCAGGGACAATTCCGTGCCATTGGACGCATGGCATCTCTGAATGTGAACTATTTCCTCTAAAAATATATGATTTGCATACTGATGCCATATGTACAATGGCAGGGCATCACCTTGGTGGTCCACTGCAGTCTGTGTGGCAAACGTCCCATTAGAAAACCCTGAGGGAACAGAGGGTGGGACCACCAGCCGGCAGTGCCAGTGACATGTGCTTGAACCTCGAGTGCTGTCGGTGTGACTAGCTTGTTCCTTGTTGTACCGTGTGAGATTACCCCAACATCCCAACAAGATGAAGTCTCTTTTTATCACTATTAATCCGTTATCAGGTGGAGTCATTGGGATGTGGGGATTAATGAGAATACCAAGGATTAGAGGCAGGAGTTGTTTAATCGGCCCATCTAATGTGTCCCGCAATTCAATGCAGTCAGGCCTCAGCTCCTATTCTGCTCCTTTTCCCCTTTGCCTTCAATCTTCCTTTCAACTCACGACAACAATGATCTGTCCTCCCCCTCACAGCATGACCGAGAAATCCAGAGATCTCCCACTCTCTGCCAGAGGCACCCACCACTCAAAGTGATAAAGGATCCCTGGTCCTGTCCAGCCCCACTCACCAATCCAGTAATACTGACCCCTCGATCAAGACTCTTCCAAGGGGTAAAGTATCAACACATCCGTCATGTCCTGTGCCCTCGGGACCGACGTGCTTCAGTGAGGTTTCCCTCACTCCTCTACCAGCCCAACCAACTTACACACAAATTAGAAATTAGAACATTGCAGCACAGGGCCAGGTCCACTGGCCCACAGCATTGTGCCAAGCTATTTATGTTGGTAACCAAACCCAAATAAGCGAATACATTCTGCCTACACAATATAGGTTTTCAGTTTCCTGCTCATTCATATCCTTGTCCAAGAGCCTCCTGAAGAACACCACAGTAAATCCTCCACCACCACTAAAGGCATCCACCACATTTCGTGTTAAAAAAAAAAAAGCCTCAACATCTCATTTGAATGTCTTTCCTCTCAATTTAAGTGCATACCCTGTGGTTTTAGACATTTTGATGCAAGGAAAAAAAAATTCTGAAGCCTCTCATGATTTGTCGAATGAGCAATGAGTCTCCTTGCGACAGCCTCAAGTTCGAGTCTCTCCTTTAATCCATGCCCGTCAGTCCCGGTGTGACTGTGTATTCATATCTTCCTCTTCCTAAGCTCCAACCTGCTGCCAATGACTATGATTAGTACAAATGAATGATTGGCACAGCCGTGGGGTGGAATTTCTGCCCGCTCCGAGAGCCTTTGGCAAAGGTCATTACA